>NW_024426230.1:10306840-10349340 GCF_017311325.1 Ursus maritimus
AAGATCTCGTTGTTGGTCATTCTATAGAATGACCAAGTCTTTATTCTTTGGTGAACTATCACCTCATTAACACCCATCATTTCCCCCTTGGACCAATTTGATTTTAATGCATGAAATCACTCCTCTTTACACTGAGCATTCTACCCTCTGACTCAGCACCACATTGTTATTTCACAATGTCAGGGATGCCGCCGAGTTGTGGTTTAAATGGCAGCCAGACTGGGAAGCATTTAGGGGCAAGCTGAGTCCTGAATCGTCAAGCCTCACCTCCCTACCCTAGATCTCATCTCGCATGTTCTCCTACAGCCATCGCTGCTTCTTCCTTCCATTAAGCTTCTTTTTAGGTTCAGAACTCATGTACCCGGATAAACGTGTCTAAACCTATAGATACATATTCACTTAAAGGACTATCCCCCCAAACAGTTTGCTAACTCCTCTTTGGAAATGACCTTCAAAAATAATTTTCCAACTACACACGCAAGGTGGGTTCATTACCTCACAGTCACTGAAGACGATTCCTTGATGATAACCTATTTTATCCCCCCTGCCACTGTTCTCTCTCTTGGCCCTCTCACTTTTATTTTGCCCCCAGGTTATAAAAAAGGCTTAGGAGTCTGAGAAGAGAAGGCTAGGGAACAGACTGAGACCAGCAGCCTGTGGTGGGGTGGGGCGGTACCCCTTTGCCAAACCCACCAGGAAGCAAGCTTAGTGAGATAAATTTACCTGAAGGCTGTCTGCCAGCTACAAGAAGGAACGCTGATACCATGGGTGTGACCAGCTCTGTGTTGTGAATGTACACCACCTAAATTACAGCGATCAAATTTTAGGTCCATTGAAAACTCAGATCCAAAGAGGACTGCACACACAAAAATGTGTTCTTCCTTCCAACTGCGTGGCTTTTAGAGAATAACTTCTGCGTGTACCATTTCACAGCTCTCGTTTATTTCATGTTTTAAAACACTTCTCAGTGAAAACCTGTTTCCTAATATTAAACTCCTAGAAAGGAAGGCCTTACGGAAATCTAGTAAAAAGTGAAAAAAATCATCTTTGAAGACCCAATTGATAGAATCCAAGTGAGCATAAATCCTGTATTTTGTGCCTGGTGATGGAGTGCTGTAGTTTGGCGGGACAGCGCAGAGTGATTGATTCTGTCCCCTGGATGGGCACAGATTTGAATGTGTCCCAGCGCTTGTGTGAGACGTGAGGCCCTCAGATGGCCCCTGTGTGGGGAGGGGGCAGGACATTTACCCTGCTTTCCTCCTCATGGGTCATTTGACCAAACCCCTCATTTAGCCTCACGGTCCATCATCATAAGTTAACCGCCCCCGCCCCCCCCCACTCCGCCCTGGAATCTCAATTGCCATGGCTGTTTGCTCTGAGCGTACTTGAACTTGTCAGCACTGCCCTGGTGCTGCTGTGCACCAGAGGGGCATGGGATGGCCGGCTTCTGCTCGCAGCATTCTAGCTGAATAGCTACCGTGTGTGCCCTTGCCTTGCGGGCTCCCCTCTGCTGAGAAACTCATTCAGGAAAAGTACCCAGGTTCCCAAGAAGTTAAAATTGGGGAGCGGAGGGAGGTACTTCATACAGTAATAGCTCCCATTTGAGGTCATTGCCACCAAGGATGTCCTTGCTTGGTTTCCATTCCCCGGGGCAAAGGCAATGACGTATAGGTTATGTATTCATTGATATGACAATCCCACTGTACAAGACACTTTGCTTATCTCAAGGGAGTACCCAGAACGTCTGGAGGAGGTGCTGGGAACGTCTGTCTGCACGCACCTCCTGTCCTGGCTGTAGTGGACAGTTAACACCTGTGCAGAGCGAGCCCACGGCCTCAATTGCTCATGTGTGGTTGTTTAACAGAAACATGATAGAGCAGTTGGCCAGATGTGCTCACCTCAAAAGGATGGTTTCAACCTGCCAGCTAACAGAACGAGCTCAAGAGAAAACGACAATGAAACACCAGCATAGTTATGCCGTAGAGGGTTCCACAGGGCTGGAAACCATTCGTAATCTGATTTAATGTGTCTGGGAGGCCAACAGTATGGTGCTAAAGCAAATAGCTGAAAGATGCCATTCCTGTCTCGGGCAACAAGGTAGACTTCTAGATACTGGGATTTTTAGGATAGATCATGGCCAAAGGATCGTTTTATAAACTCCACTGCAAGTTGGTTATTGCATAAGACATACTCGAAACCTTATTTTTTTAGTCCTTTTGTGAGGAAAGCTTCATGAGGTGGAAGAACAAAGCTGAATTTTAATAATTCTGTGGTAAACAATAAGAAGAAAGACGAGGAAATCATACTGATGTCAGTGACGATGAGCTAAGAAGAAAGGCTAAAAGAGGTGACGGGAGAGGGACAGAATTTGGAAGAAAACAAAATGAATCAGAAGAGTCGAAGAAACAGACTGTGAGCAACAAAGGAAATGACAGAGCATCAGGGACAATAATAGAAATGATGAGATATTCGAGGTGTGTGCCTGCAGAGAGAGACCGAGTTCGGGTGGGCTGGCTGTACTGAGGAAGGCTGGGGGAGCCGGGAAAGGATTCTCTGGCAAAGCTCAAGCCACCCAACGGGTGACTTTCAGACTTTAATGTGGAGACAGATACCCTGAGTCTTGTTTAAAATGCGGAGTTCTTGACTCCGTCCCAAGACAGTCTGATTTTGTTCTGTCGATGAAACAGGGAGCTGTTTTTAATAAGGCCAGATGATTCTGCATTTTTCACACAGACCTCACTTGGAGAAAACTCTGCGAACAAAGCAAAGAAAATCTTACAGCTTTTAACAGCAACCGACTTATTCGAAGAGAACAGAGGTGCTTGTAGGTAAGGAATACGCCCTGTGAACCTGGCCAGGAAACGTGGAAGACGGACCTCGAATTATGGCCGCAGAGCGAGGGATGCTGCAGGCAGGCGCGGCGGAGCAAGATGGCGCCGAGCTGAAGTTTGTTTCCTGGATGTAGATCAGCCTGTGCCCTTTGCAGCTGGAGATGCCCCTCACCCCAACTGAGACCGAAAAAAACCTCAAAGAAGCCTCTGAAAATAATTAAGCATGATAATTCTGGATTATCTTTAATTAGAGGGAGGCTCTGGTGCACTCCGAGCTTTAGAGGGTCATCGTGCATTTGTTACAAGTGATCTGTCACTGAGCCACGTGCACAGTATTCACCGCTGTCACCTCTGATCTTCCCCTCCTCGGAGCACAGCCCTCTGCAAGGCCCCTGCACTTCGGCTGCCGAGGAAAAGAAATCCCCTCATGCCGTCCCTGCTGCCGAGACTCGATGCCATGTCCCCTCCAGGGGGGATTCAGATAGACGGAATCTTCTCCTTCCTGCCCTTCATTCTGTGCCGGCTTCTTGGTGCCAGGCCTGCCCGGGCCTCTGCCAGGAGCGCCAGCCTGTCCCCCGTGAGGATGACACGGGTCCTTGCTGCTGCAGGAGCAGTGCCCAGGCTGGAGGCAGCAGTCTGTAAGCGCCGCCAGTGCTTCTTGTAGGCCCAAGGATGAGACGAGAGGAGGAGAGGGAGGGAGGGAGACTTGGAAAAAGAACCCGAAAGGCCAGCTAGAATGCAAAGGGCAGCCAGAGAAAGACTGGCCGTCTTTTAAGGCAGACAGGCCCGCAACCATCTCTCTGCGTCTTCTGACTTTGTCTACCAGGCCTGTACGTGGGCAGAAAGCACCATCCCCTCTACAGTCTACACCACAATCCTTTTTCCTCTCCGTTCTGCGTGAATTCAGGGCCCCACTCAGTGCCTCTCTCCTGGGGCTCCTGCTTGACGCCTTGAATCGGGTGGTTACCTGACCACTCCTCGGACAGCTGAGCTCTGCCGTGTTCTTCCTGCTTCCCGCGGCCCATAGGGTAGCGGCGGCCCGAGACTAGATGGCCGGTGCGTGCTTGTGGAACTCAGAGCGACAGCATTCTTTCCGCCCTGGAACCCGTGCTTCACGCTGTCAAGTTTTACATTAACAGAGTCCCTCAAGATTGTCTCCTCAGGTTAGGGAAATTGAAATGTACTTAAAATAAGTACCATCTCAATATCTCAAAATTAGGATAAAAATTCTGTCAAGAAGCAAGGGTGGCCTTTGAGGTCAGGACTGGGTCTCTCTAGCCCAGCCCTTACCGTTGACTTCCAGGCTGCAGTTCAGAGCACTGTGCCTTTTCTCTGCACTTCTGTCGCCTCCCCTATACCTTAAGGATAATAATCCCCCCTTCGCACAAGGTCATCAGGGGGATGAGAAGACTGGTGGAAGAGCCCCTGACAGATGTCAACACTCAAGGGTTTTTTTCGCTTTTAATTTTAGAGTAAGCTGCTTTGGGTGGCTTATTTTCCTTTTCCTGGGTCTTAAAGTACCATTTCTAGTGTGCAGAAATACTAATGAAGCGGCACCCAATGATTCAGTTAGTAACACCCACTTCGCAGGAGCTCTTGGAAAGTTTAAGGACGCAAGGCTCAGCGCCGCTGCCCGTACAACGGGCCGCAACACAGTCCCCGTCTCGGGCGTGCGCGTGCTGCATCGGTTTTATTTTGAATTGTTTACTAAAGATGGACTCAGATTTTCTGCCACACAGGGTTAAAAACCAAAAGCTAAGCTTCGGAGACATCTGTGCTTTTATTCACATTTAATTTGCAAGGAAAATTTGTGTGTAAATGGGAAAAATCTCTCTTTGGGTAAATACAGTCACAATGCGTATTTGTAGGCCTTTGTACAAAACTATCTTACCATCCTTCTCTCTTGTTGTAATGGGCTTCGAGGACTTCTCTCTGCTCTCAATGGGGATATTTACTGATCGAGAGCACGCTGTTGCATTCTCTCCTGCTGTAACCCGAGGAAACAGCACCTTTTCACCTCTGGAACCGGCGTTTCCATATTACTCATGCCAGTCTTTTCTCACTAATTTTATGATTATAATGAGGCAGTGGTGCACTAGTTAGCACAGATGACCTTCTAATTGAAAGACTGTAAATTCAATCTCCATCGCTGGGCACCGACAGAAATTTAAATAAATATAGCTCCTAAAACCCTTGTGATCGGCTGGCCTCATGACCAAGGGCTAGCAGAGCCCAAGTCATCTGTCACAGGGGACCGCCGGCAACTTCTGGTGTTAACTACAGGAGTCATTAGAAGCAGGTTGGCCTCACGAAGCCAAGTGAGATGAGGGACGTTTCCCCTGGCTTTGATTCGGGCACCGTGCCTTGCTGTCCTGTGACAGGTGCCAAGTTGCTTTTTTGTCAAAGTGCTTCCTAACACAGGAGCCTGAACACAATGGGAAGCTCCATTCTCACATGGGACCGAAGCAGACAGGAAAAGCCTTCTGTACCAGGCCCCCCTTTTGTCCACTGCCATTTATAGAGTCAGATGCAATCAGCTGCCCAGGGCCCTGTTGACATCATCCCCTTGCTTGCTGTATTCACCACCATTTTTCACCCCCATGACCTTGGACAGCAATCCAATTCAGGTTTCCAGAATGAACTGCCCTTGAGGATCAAGATGGGTATGGAAATGGTCAGTCCCAGGAAGGAATCCATGGAGCTGTAATGCTGGCAATATTTGTACCAAATAATTGAGTACTTGCCCTTGACATGTTTCTGACCTTGCATCGTGGCTTGGACGTTTGTGTGTGTCTCTTACTGTGAGCCACCTTAATTCTCTTTTGGAAACAAGTTGTATATAATTTTTTTTTTAACAAACTGGCTGCTTTAAAATGTGTCCCTGGACCTTGACAACAACTACCTAAAAATGGCCCCATATTGCTGACAATGCCTTAAAGCTGGTTATTGGCTTGTCAGCATGGTGGTCTTTATCCTGAATGTATCACACAAACACAATGGAAATTTCCCATTGCCTTTAAAGTTTTGCATTCTGTATATTTGGTTGTTAGACAAATAGAGCAAGCTTTGCCGACTTCATTTTCATTCTTGGCAGCATGTTTTTATCATAAGGCAGATAGTCATTAATTTACAGAATCAACGCTGGGAACAGCTTTTGTGATCTCATATTAAATTTTCCCCTGAATCCGCCCCTTGGCAAAAATTACTCACATCGTTAAAAAATATTTAATTAGGCTGTAGTTTATACCCAGCTCACTGGGGAAATGTTGGAATTAATATGATTTGCATGAATTCTGTTTCTCTTTTTCTGTCAGAGATTAGTTTTGAATTCAGTTCAGAGGGTCGTTGACACTGCCAAGGACTCACAATCGTGAAGGTCAAACAGGTAGCAAATACTTCCCCTGGGTAGGTTCCCGGAAAAGACAGCTCAAAATTGCTTTTAATTATGGGTTACCTGAAAGGCCACTTGCTGTTTTTATTTTTCCACAGATCCCTGCAACACTGCGTGATTGGAAGTTTTAGGTAAACCATTTTATTCCCAACTAAAACAGGCCGATTAGATGTGCCTAGCTGTGCAAGACCCAAATAATTTTCTTAGCTGCCCACTGATTTCTGTGGGTTATTCATAAAGGAGAAAAGTCTCTTCGCTTTGTACTGGGATATGGATAAAGTAGTCTTATAAGACAGCAGAGAGTGCATTTTCTACATGCCAGTGGGTCTGCTTGCTTCTCTCTCGCAAGATAAGATACAACGTTTAGTTAGTTATGCATTTCCTTGTTTATTCTTCCATGGGTCAGGGAAAAAAACCTGAGGGAATTCACAATCCTATGCCATTTTCAAAAGGAAATTTAATGGAATATTTAATTAATAATCTAATCAATCAATTAATCTCCGTTACATAAGTGTTGAAATCTAATTCTTCGGCACAGCTATATCAATAAAAGAAGCGAAATGGCTACCCACTTACCAGGATAATAGGAAACTGTGAGCGACACAAAGAAAAACTGACATTGTATTAATTCTGCTACACTGGCCCTGAATTTGCCAGTGTTACCAGAGTCTCCTTTGCATCTTCGACGAATTTCAGTTCACCCTCTGGGACCACCAGATACCCCTCTGACGGCATAACCGTCCCTAATGGTGAGAAAAAGAAGTGATGATGAGGTTCTTGTGTGTGCGTTGGTTTTTGTTTCTTTTTTCTTTGCCTTTTCTTTTTTTTTTTTTTTTTTTTTTTTTTTTTCATTCCCAAAGATTTGGGCTTTGTAGCTCTCAGAAAAGGCACATTTCAATAGTGAAAGGGCCTTTAAACTTTTTGGACATTACCTCTGTCTTTATTGTTGAGTTTTAAGTTTAGAAAATATAAACCATCTGCTATCAAAATATGTACAGAGCATACCATGCTGCTGACTAGCCAACTGTTGATGAATAAATATTTATATTTCAAATGATTTATACAGGGCGTCTTTCAGCACTGGAAAGATGAGAGTCGGTTTGACCTTTGATTCTAAAAATCATGCGTCCAGTCACTCCCAGGGAAGGGATGCATCTATTGCAACAATGGCCTTCGTTGGGAACAGGGCTAATGAAGATCAACACATGTTCCAGATTATTCCAAAGTGTTCTAAATTGAAACTTAAAATGAGAGAAGGGAGGAAGACCAGGATTTTGAGTACCTATGTTCTCCTGACATTGCCATGGTAGTTTATACACACAACCTTATTTAGTCCACAAAACACCTGATAAGATAAATACAATTACTCCCTTTTAAAGTTGAGGAAGATCCACTTCAAAGAGGCAGAGTAGATAGACCATCTTTTTAATTCAGTCCTTTCTTTTACATAGGAACATACCGAACCTAGAGAGAATCAATAAGCCCCACACGGTAACAGAGTTTGTCTCAAATATGAGGCTGGAACCCACACCTCTTTCACCTTCTCTCGGGTGTGTCTGAATTTTCCCAAAGACCTCCTGAGACCAGCTCAGACTAGAAAAAGTATTTTTTTTAAGAAGATTATTTATTTGAGAGAGAGTGTGAGAGCAGGGGGAGGGACAGAGGGAAAGAAACAGACTCCCTGCTGAGCCGGGAGCCCAATGGAAAGGTTGGATCTTTGCAACCCTGAGATCATGACCTGAGCTGAAATCAAGAGTCAGTTGCTTACCTGACTGAGCCACCCAGGTGACCCAAAAAGGTATTAAGTAAAAAATAGCATAGTCAGGGCACCCGGGTGACTCGGTTAAGCATCTGCCTTTGTCTCAGGTCAGGATCCTGGGGATTGAGCCCCACAGTGGGCTCCCTGCTGAGCAGGAAGTCTGCTGCTCCCTTTGCCTCTTCCTCCACCCACCCCCGCCACGTGTGTGCTCTCTCTCAAATAAATAAAATCTTTAAAAAAAAATAGCCATTTTTCCTACACCTTTATTAGTTCATTTTGCATATTTGTGTTACAGCAAGCCAACTCAACTGACTTTCCTAAGATGCATGCACGTGGCATTTTCCTAACATGCATGCACGTGGCATGCATACCCTCCGCGCTAGTTAATTCAAACAGCATATTTACAATATTCTTTTTAATATATTAAGACCTTTATTAATAAGTGCCTGCTGTTTGATTTTTTTGAAAAAATCAAGTTGTAAAATTTTACTATAAATTAAAAATGAGGTTTTTAAAACTCTCAACTTGACCAGATAGGAAACAATTTAAAAACCTTTATTGAGAAAAGCCAGGCTTAAAAAAAAAAAGAAAGAAAGAAAGAAAGAGCATTTGTCATTACCAAAAAGAGATGTCTTTAATAAAAATAAGAACCCCACACCACACAGATAATGCAGATAGTTCTAGTTATCTGGTCAATGGGCAAAAAGCAAGCACTTAAGGTCCTCAGCTCCAGTCTTTTGTTCATTATCTTGCTGCTGGAATTTCCTGTTCGTTTCTTCTTGTTGGATGACTAAACCGGATGCCGGTAGAGATGGGAAGCCGGCATTTAGTCAGCCCCACCCTGCTCCGCCTTGGAAAGGACAAATCGTCAGCTGGTGAATCGGCTGCTTTTGTGACCTGGCCATCTTGTGGTTTAGGGTTTTCAGGGCATGTGGGTGGGTTCAGGGGTTTCTGGGCATCACTGAAATTGCAACGACACTGCGTACCTGCGAGGAGGTGGCTGCTGACCTTGGGTCTCAGCTCATTGACTTTCCTTGCCTTCTTCACTGCTGTCCTTTCCAGGCAGTCTTTGGCAAGGAGGCCCCCCCAGCAGCAGGGTGGTCTGTAACTGCCATACATACTCTCGCTGGTCTATCTTGTCCTCTTGCAGCCGGGTTGGCGGGCCCTCCGGCCCCTCTCCCTGCACAGGACGGTTGGAAGACTGTGGTCGCCGCCCCTCAGCTCTGTGCCTGTGGCTGCGTGGGAGCCATGGCCTGCAGTAGGGCCCCCACTGTGTGGGCCTGGCCTCAGAGGCCTCGCCCACCTGTTCTCATCTTCCCACTCTCCCTGTGTGGGTAATTTTGCTGGGAATTGCAGGGAAGACCCCCTGGGACCTGGAGAGCATCCTAATGGTTAGGGTCTGCTCTGTATTTACTGCCTCGCTCTGGAGCTCCTCCAGAGCCTGTCACATTTGCCCTTCTCCTTCCTCAATGTCAAGCTCCACCGTCGTCTCTCGCTCTCCCCCACTGGGAAGGCATTTCCTGGGGTCCTGGTTCTATATGGCAGGGTGGCGTACAAACATATCTTCCTCAGTGTCATTCCTGGTGATGAAACCATGTAGGTTTCTGACATCACTGAACCATTTTGCTGTTTCCAAAATCTTCGCTGAGATGACCTTCTTGTCTCCCCCTCACCCCCCACCCCGCCAGGCACCTCCGATGTGAGAGCTGGGCCAGGGGCGGCTGCTGGGTCCCTTGCTTTCGGCGTGGGTGGTTCTGCTCTGGGCTTTCTGCGGTCTGCTCTCCACTCCCCATCCAACTTGCATATTTATGACATTCTTGTCTGAATATATGAAAACCCCCCCCAAAAAAAAATGCAACTTAAAGACAGAGCTGTGAAATTGAAGAAATTGTACAAATGCCAGTAGGACTAGGGACATTAACTCAGCCTTGCAAAAGGATGCAGGTGACTCGAAGCTGGAAGAATCCTTTTCCATCTAGTGTTTGGCTCTTACTGCTGTTTGCTTTTCCTTTCTCCTGTAGCCCCTTACTTGATGCACACAAAGCTGCAAGGAGTCCCTGTTTAAGCCTCATGGCTAAGGCGGCCGGTCTCAACGTTCCATCCCATGGCTGCAGAAAACTGCAGAGTTGTTACGTGCCGTTTGCCTCCAGTTTTCTATCTCTAAGTATCACATCCTGTTTCCTTTCAATCTGAGCAGGAATAAATTATGAGAACAGTTCCTGCGAATACAGTCTACCTGCCGGGGTCACCAATTTTTTTATTTAGTGTTCTGCCCCTACTGCACTCCCATGGGCTCCCCACGCCCCCACCCTGCCCCTGTGCATACTGTTGTGCTCCTGAGGCAAAAAATAAGCATAGTATCAAATTCCCGCTGTCTAATCAGGCTGTTTTCACAACTCGATGTACTTGAGGAAGATTATGGTTGAGATACATTGAAAACATGAGTTGTAACAGTTTGAGAAATTTCTAAATATTTTGCAGTATGATTGTGCTAACGGTGTGGCATGTATTGATTTGTCTTATGAATTCTGATTCGGGTGCAAGAGTACACATGGGTAATAATTATTATCATGATGGCTAAGCATTTATTAACTGCCTGTTGTATGCCAAGCACATTACTCATCTCAACAGTCCTAAGTAGCAAAATCTCCATTTGACAGGCGAGAAAATGGAGGCTTGGCACGGTGAGGCAAGCTCTCCTTCAGGCTCGCGCAGACACTGACAGAGCTCGGTTCTAAACCCTGGCCTTTCCAAGCCCAGTCAGTGCCATGTCTCAAACCAAGCCGAGCACTGGAAAGTGAGGCAGAAGCGATTCCCTGCTCTGATCGCGCACCCCATGTGGCGCTGCCTGCCCCTCCCCCCAAGTTCAGGCTCTCAGGTCTTTGCTCTGACTTATAACAACCCAGGGTTTCAGGGAGGGGAGAGGCAACATATCAGAAAGCATTTTGAGATTAATCAAATCAACAAATATTTATTGAGCACAATGCTAGGTATCTTGGGAACTATAAACAAGATATCGTCCCAGACCTTAAGAAGCCTGCATTCTAGAAAAGGGTTTTATAATAAGTGTGCCAAATAGCTCAGTTGAAAAGTGTTACGTTCCTTCAGTTCCTGGAACAAGTTATTTCCAGTTCTTCTACAAGTATGACATTTTGAAGACTGGAGATGAACCCTGGTTGGAGAAAATTTTCCTACGGCACACATTCAGTTGTTTTAAGAAAGCGTGAGAGCAAGGGAGTCAGTACATATTTTATCCGTCCCATTAATATCTCCCCAGACCAGTTCCTGATGACTCAACGCTGTTGGGCCTCGAATGGCAAAAATAGTCCCCACAGATACAGTTTGCACATAAAATTGTCCAAATACACATTAATTATGCACATTATGTAAAAAGATAATAGTGTTACCTGTCCAGCAGGGGGTGGGAAGGAACACATCTTAGTGGATAACATCTGCCCCAGCTGAGGACTGTCAGATTGGCTGCGGGAGGTGAGAGAAAGGCTGACTTTCCCAACCAGAGATGGCCTCTCACTCGCAGTGCACACTCCTCCAAGCTCCTACAAAGCTTAGGTATCGATTTTTCTGGGATGCCAAGAGCACTACTCTCCCCTGCCTCAGCCCGAAGAGGCAGCTAGCCTTGCATGAGCTCCCTGTCGCCGTTTCTTACATCTTTGAGGCTTCTACTCTGATGTCAGGAGACACTGTGTAAATTGAGGGGAATTTTGTATGTACTTCGAACACGTTATGGGTGTTAGCTAATTCACTCTCTACCCCCACCCTAGGAAGCAGGGATTATCTCTCACAATGATAAGCTATAAAATGGAGACAGAAGAGGTACAGTGCCTTGTCCGCCCTCATGCCAAGACTCCGTGCTGGCAAGGGAGGGGTAGGAAAAACAGACTTTTGCTTCCCAGGCTAATGCTCAAGTCAGTCGTTCATGTTGCGCCTTTATATGTGAATAGTATCACCTTAACGTCATCTTTCCATTTCTGTCTTTTTCTTCTGTTCCCCAAACTCTACTTCCGTATACCCAACATACTGTGTGCTAGGGCCTCGAGTCAAGGTCTACGGTTCTCACATGACTACTCCCAGTACAATGTTCTCTTTCACGCCAAACCTCTTCAGAAAACCAAAACACACCAGCATAGACCTGTTCTGGTTGGAAAGTGATCGTGTGGTGCCTCGGGGGCTCCTTAAGCTGACTCCAAGCCTCTGTAGACTCCCTCGTCCCCTGCCATGCCAGGGAAAAGTTGAAGAAGGAGATTATGCTTTTCATCCGAGTCTCGGAGGATCCATGATCTCAGAAAGGTCTAGGGTATTTATCTTTCTGTGCAACATGAAACTCACGATCATCTCCCACTTACCGGACTTTATTAACGTGCTTCTGCATCAGACTCAAACGGCGTTGTGAAGGTCCTAATGACTGTGTCACGGTTTTGATTGAAAGTCCCAGCAGATCAGACCTGATAGCCCAAGCCTGGGCTTCTGGTAATATGATGAATGGAGAAGCAAAACCAATAAGCCACCATATGACTCCGGGATTCAAACATTTACCAAACCTTGAAATCCACTCATTTCTCAGTACCGTTGCAATGCTATTTATTTATGAACTGTCTCGACATAAAGGGAATACCTACTACGTACCAGGGGTGGTTCCAGGGAATTAGATAGAAATGGCTGCTGCCCTCAGGAAGCTTACTCCAATGAATTAACAGTTACCCTCACTGATCATTCAGTATATGCCATACGCTTTGCTTGGCACGTTGCATGCATGCATTATCTTATGTAATTTTGACAACAGGTAGCTAACCATTATTTACCCATATTTTATAGTTGCGCACACAGAGTAACTTGCCCAAGGTGGGTAATAGTTTTGATCCCAGGCCATGTGCCTTTAGAGTCTGCATTCCTAACCAATATTCTCCATTAGAGGCATGGAAAAGTTAATATTAGAAAACCTTCCAAAACCTAGCCCACTCTGCATGTACCATTAGTCATTAAACGGCAGCCTGCTATTCCGAATACCTAAACAAATGTTTTTAGTCCAAGAAACATGCCCTTCTTGTCTGGCTATCCTAGAAGGTGCCTCTCTAAATGTTCAGCAGAAAAGGCAGGAACTCATCAGTCTCAGCTCTGGGACTTTATTTCTAAATGATGCAATTAAAACTAGAACAAGAGACTCTGTAATTGTGGACAGTCACCCATAGCCATTAGATAGTATGAAAGGGCTGGCTGTAAATTCAGCTAATAGGTTACCGGAAAACGTACCTTCAACAATCTCGGTTTCATCTTAAGGAAGCAAGAAAGTAGCATTACAGGAATAATGACTCATTAGTGACTTGAAATTGGGATTATTTGACTTTGTTTTGTGTCCATAGATATGTAAGGCTGATGAGACAACAGAACAGATGCTGAGAAAATCAAAGGGATGGTCAATGATGGAAACAAAAACACTTCCTCCCAGGGATAAAGGAACCAAGGGAGCTTCACTAGTGTGAGAACCTCTGAATGTTTGGCATAGGGGTTTGAGATCACCCCAACTCCTCCCTGGTTCTCCTGAAGCTCAGAGAAGAGCTGGGGTGTTCCACATGGAGGAAACGGATAAGTCAAGGATGTGCAAAATTACAAGCGAGAGAGCCCTTCTAGGCTGGAGCCTGGGAGGAAAAGAAATACCTGTGCTAGTGCAAATGGATGCAGCTTGCCCATTGCTCCGGTGACGCTTAGTGGGTGAGCTAAGGAGACACACTGCGAACTCTGATGAAGCCCCAGATCCTCGGGGAAGAGAACAGGTACCAGCTTACCAGTCTCTAGCAGTTAAGGCTACCGGGCCCCTTGAGGTTTTATTCATCAGAGTTCATTCCAAAATGCTGAAACTATTGCCCTTGAGGCTGTCGTGCTCTTGCGTGGATAAAGGAGGCTGCAGCTGAGTCTTCACAAAAGTTGCCCATGAAATCCTTGAGTCATCCTTGTTTTGATTTGGTTTTGTGTTTTTATATTCCTCTCGGTACGGATAGCATGAAATTTTCAATTTGCAAAAGGATTTAATCAACAGCAAATGATTAAAACCCAAATACTTTAAGAGCTATGTATTTATTCTGTCCTGCTGGGCGCAGTCGTTTTATCTTGCTTCTGAAGGGCGATGCAAAGCCGTTGCTGCTCTAATGAATTGCTTGCAACAGACAGGTATGTTAGTGGTTAATAGTGATGAGTGTTTACCTTAAAAACCCTGGGTTCTTCCTGAGAATGTGCCCCCTTCTCCTTGACAGTCAAAAATGGGAAATCATCTCTGGGACTGTTTTATTTGTCTGCGTTTTCGGGACAGCACATTTCCATACTCGCGAAGGCAATCAATATAAGCAAGCCCAGGTCTTCCAAGAATCCTTAATTATATGTCTAAGAACGCATATGTATTCACATGTAATACTTGTGTTTCTGCAGTGTTTCCCCCCACCTTTTCGAGCTGACATGTGCTGAGTCTCTTTGAAAGTGGTAAAATCAAGAGTGTAACAGGCAAATGCACAATGAGTTGTTAAATGTGATGGCAAAATAAAAAATTTTTAAAAAGCTTCAGTCAGTATGATCAGTTAAAAAAAAGAAAAAAAAGACAGCCGGCAAACTGTCTATCATGTGATGAAATTTGACAGTAGGGATTATGGCTTTGATGGACCAGAACAGCTAATAGAAGAAGCTGACATTTTTGAAACCCTGCTAATTAAGGGTTCCTTCCTTAATATTAAAATAAAGTCTTTGTCTGGGTTTTATGGTTGGAGAATCAGGTGTTTTCATTAATATATGCCAGTCAGTCTTAATAAGCTTGGAGGGCAGAGGAAGTTATTATTGAGTGACCTTCTACAAAATAAGCATGTTGCTAAGGGCTCTAACCCTGCCCTGTTCAGACTGATGAATCTCATTTCCAATGCAAAAGCTTCACAAGAAATCCAAGTATTCTCTGTGCAATCACAGAAAATAATCCTTGTGTCTCTTGTAATGTCCAGAATTGCCACTTACTACACTACTACTGTACAATGAATATTACAATACATATTATTTTTCTAGCACAATTGTCTACATTTCTGAATTGCCCAGAATAGAAAAACTTATTGTGAAGACACTTGTATTGAAAAGTCAGCTCATTTTAATACTTTTCAAATAGTCATCTACTCTGTTCATGAATTATAATGCTCCGAATACATCTGACAATACTGGCTTTGAAAAGGAGATATGTCTATATTATTACATATTCATTTTCAAATAGATTTCAAACAGATTTTAAACCATTCATTGAAATTCATTGAAATGATAAATTCACAGTTGGATTTTGATTGACTCTTAATCCAATTTTACTTTTGATAAGTTTTCACCCCTCTCTTCCCACCCACCCCCCCAACCTTTCTCAACCAATGTATTTTGTTCTGCTATTGGTTTTTAAAGCAAAACTGATGGGCTAGGGTAAAACTTGAAGGTTTTGGTAACTATATGTAAAGCTTGTCAAATGAATTGGGAAGTTCCGTTCAAATCAGTAAAGGCCCACACTACAGGTGATCTGTCTGGCAAATTTCCAATATACCCACGTTTCCCTTAGAGAAGCAGATGTGTATTACAAATGTCTGTGGCTTCACACCCGGAGCAAAACTTTGAAAGAGTCTTTCAGTTACTGAGCCAGACGCCAGCTCTAGCTAACCTGGAACTATGCGGACGGCTAAGGTCGTTGGTGTTGGGATGAACAGATCAAACACCTTGAGGTTTTGTGCTTGCCCAGCATGAATCAGCTGCTCCTCATCTTGAGTTCTGTCTGTCTGTCCTAGGAGGAGAAGTTGGGTAATACCACCTCTGGTGCTGGATGTATGGTCAGGTAAAAAGACAACAAACCTATTTAAAGCCGCTTTGGAGAAGGAAGGAGCTAGATTAAAAATTGCACAGTGCACCATGGGTTTTGTGCTCACCCGTGGGAAATAAAAACCAGCCATCATAAAAACCGAGTTGATTACAGTATGCTAGGTGTAGGAACAAATGAGATGAGGATCTTGGATTCAGGGCTTTAGCATGCAGGACAAGAAGTGCAAACTGGCAATTATTTCAGACTTAGGTTTACGGGAGTCAATTGTCTTTGAGGTGCACACTTGAGAAGAAAAACAAGATATAACATTTCTGTAAATGACCTATTGAAGCTGTTTTTCAGTAGTTTGAAAAGAAAAAATAAGAAGGTTAATGAAGACTAGCATAGATCTGTCTCCTTAGGGCCCAGATCCATCATCTGGTGTTCACTGAGCCTCTGCCTAACGCTTCCCACTGTCCCGGGCTTGGGAGCACCCCCGGCCCTTCTGAGCTTCGGTGCCGTTAGAGCCCTAGGGTGTCTTGGATTGCTCGCGTCTTCTCGTCAAAGTCACCTGTCCTTTCTAAATTTCTTCTCTATGTAGAACCAGCACAGGAGTCGCCCTCCCAGACACTTTTGGTTTACAGCCACCTCGTCCTGATCCACACCGGCGCTCCTCAGAGTGTCCACATCACCCAGGAGCTTCTTAACAACACACAATCTTGGGCCCTCCCCCACATCTGCCGAGCCGGAATCCGTAGGAACACAGGACTCTGTATTTTTAAGGATATTCCCAAGAGATTTTTCAGCAACTTGACAGGGAGTGACCTAGAAGGCTCAAATTACAACTTATTCGTATGCTATGTTGTGCTGTCATATATTTTTGTCATATCAATCATTTAACTCCGCAAATGTTTGCCCTATCACTTCAAAGTGGATTGTTAGCTTCGGGGGGGGGGGGTAGGGGCTAAATTCTAATGTTGCTTTTTATGCCCGTAATCCAAATGCAGTGTCTTATAGAGAGAAAATGACTGATAAATACTTGATTGACTAAAGCCTTTAAGTAGTAGATTAAAGCTAAAAATTCAGTCCTTTTATTCTAAAGACATTCCTCTATTTCTATTTTTTATTCTCCCGCACCTCTCCCCTTTCATATCTATTTCATGGTATTCTAATACTTCACGTTGTGCTACTCCAGGGATCCTGTGGCTCCAGAGCAACGCTGTCCAGGAGAAATACGCTACAAACCACATGTATAACTTTAAATTTTATAGTAGCCACATTTTAAAAAGTAATAATTATTGTATTTAATCTACTATGTCTAAAAATATTTTAATATGTGACAATATAAAATGTATTGCATCCTTTCAATTTTTTACACTAAGTCTGAAACCTAGTATCATTTGACCCTTGGAGCATACTCTAATTCAGACTAGCCATGTGGCTACCATATTGGACAGCCCAGCTCCAGACACTACTCATGGATAAACTCCAGGGGTGTATGATACCCCTAAAATAAAATGCCAAATTATGTGTTATCAGAGCATCTTTCTGGTGAGACAGAAGAATGGAATTTAATAGATTCCCAAAAAGGCTTATTTCCCCCACCCTCAAATATCTTAAGAAACACGGCACTGCTTTTAGCCCATGGAATGACTCATTTTCTGTACTTGCCAGTTCTATTTACATTCCCTATTCTAACAAGACTAACTCACAGTCTGTTATTAAACAGTTGTGAATTTAACTTATTCCTTTAAAATAGCACCTAGAGACTGCTCACGGTATTGACTCGTTTCATAGAAAATAACCTCAAACACTACCACAGTTGGTAGTTACAACAGCCAAAATAAAACAGAAGTATATCAGGCCCTTTTCTTATGGTAGTTCGCTAGGAATAAATGATACACTGGACCCATGTGCCCACATAGCTTTCAGGAAGTTCCCACTAAACTCGCACTAAAACACATCACCAGGAAATGTTCTGGAAGGGTCAGTAATTGATCACAGGACAGAGGATTTTACTCCTCCTTGTTCTCTTCACTAAGTTATGAACTCCAGATTAACTTGACACCCACTTTCTGCAATGGCTGAAATGTTTTGTATACGTTGTGATTTTCTTGGATGAGATTTTTCAAGACCCCTCACAGTGACATGGAGGAGGAGAGCCAGTGGTTTCCATGATAGCAACTATGGCATGACCTAAGTCAAAGAAACCAAGATGTCATTTGATCGAACTCCTCCTTTTGTTTTGCTTTCTCTTGAACATGACGATCTCCTGAGGTATATAGACAAATTCTCTTTCCTAAACCTTTCTGGGTTTGTTACTTTTTATCATTCGTGTTCTTCTCCCAACAGCCTCACTTCCATGTTGGGACTTAACTCCTGGCGAGGGCTTCTGTCCCAGAGTAGCCCCTTTAAAAACAATCAGGTGTGATTAACGAACTCTATTATTTATGCGCATGAAGCATAGCCAGAGTTTCAGCCACATAAGCCACATTGTTTTTCTATGACTAGAATAAAATAATCCTGTGTAACTTTCAAAACACAAATGGAAAAGTCAACTCCACATTGACTACTATTGTCCTTATCCATTTACCTTTCTTGAAAATAAAAAGGCTATTTAGAATCAGGGCAAAATTTCTATTTCAATCTTAATTTACAAGCATATTCTACTTTTTCTTATTCACATGACCAAAGGAGGAGGACAAAATTCACTCTGAGAATAACAAAAACAATTAAACAAAAATGAAGATACATTGATACGAAGTCTGGCTATGCATAACATGCATCTCAGTGTGTATTTAGAGTTAAATGACAAGTATTGAACCAGGAAAAATTTGAGGATAATGGATTAACTATGCCAATATCAAGTATTTTATGTTGATTTGTTTCCTTACTACCAAGGTAATGAAGAAGCTTTGAAAGTGACATCTTACTATTTGATCTTTAGAGAAGGAAGATTGACTTCAGTTTCTTTTTAAGATTGCTAATCCTTCTTTCTTGGCATCATTTCACTTTGGACTATGCTGTAGCCTCCAACTGCATCCTTTTTTCCTTCCCAACACTGTGATAAATACTAAAAAGTTGGCCTTTCCTGCCCTACAGACACTTTAAAACTTCAAAACTAGGAATTTTGTAAAGCAAGGTTTTAACATTTCTTGTTTTAGTCACTTTCACAAATCCCTGGGGTCATTCCTGTGACGTCATGTCTCTTCAGTATTACAGCATTCTCTAGGCTCTTCTTTCAAGCAGTGTCTCTTAATGAAAGGAAAAGGATATTGACATATCAGAACTACTCTAAAACCACTGCCTTCGTAATACGGGGTGATGGAGAAATACCGGAACCATAGGACCACAAGAAAAAAATGAAATATAGTATGTAACTTGTTTCTTAAGGAGAAAGAAAATGGGGGAGACTTCAAAGTCTGGAAGTATTCAGATAAGCTCAGTTGTAGTCTGAGTGATGACCCATCTAACATTTCTGAATATTTAACAATCAGTGTCCTCAATCAATTCAGCTATTGGGAATGATAGTCACAAAAGCAGCGTACTGTTCCACACAACTGTGCCTAAATTCAAAGCAGTATCTGAAATCTGTTCTTTATTTCCTCTTGTGTTCCATTTCTCCAACAACTTTTTTCTTTTTCTTCTCTGAGAACTAGGAAATTCACTGGCATTATCTTCCAGTACTTCTTAATCAGAGTTCAGAACTGGTTATGCAGTATTCTCTTTGGGTACTGTGGTTGCGGATTCTCAAGTCACCTCCAAGGGTTCTAGAAAAGTACGCAAAAAAAACACCAACGGAAAAGTACTTGGCCTCACTGATTCCCAAAGGAGTTAAAATGTTTATTTCTGAAGATAAAATAAACACGTGATATGGTATCTTTTAGCTCAGATTCTTCTAAGGGAAGGCTCTGTTAACATATCTGTAAGAAGAGAGTTGGATTCGTTTTCTTATTTGATGACATTGAAAGGATTTTTCACTCTGCCTCATCGTTCTGATACAGAACCTTTCTTTCTTCTTGTTCTACTAATTTATACATGTATTTCTGTAACAGACCCAATGCTTTTATGCGTTTTTCTTCAGATAAGTCAGCAAATACATAGAATGAGACAGAGCAGTAAAGAACATCAAGTTTCTGTCAAAACAGTTCATAAATATTCAGTAGACTTCTGCAATACGTAGGAAGTTATGAAGATGGCATTAAGATACCAGTAAATCCAAAGAAAACCTATGCTAATCAAGCTATCACATCTTATTATATTTTATTCCTTTATCACTTTATTATCCCTCAATATAATATACACGTGACCCCCAAAAAACTACAAATCCTAACCTGCCGTGTGGAGATAGAATTTCCATCTTATCCTGGGTCAGGATTTTCTAACCAGGGTCTTACAGTGGATCTGAAAGCCTAACCTGGGAGTTTGTTTTCCATACCACTTGCCACTAACATCGTCCTCTCTCAGGTCGGATCTATCACAATATGGCTGGCATCGCTGTAGGAGTAGGGCCCAGTTGCAAAGGACTCTGGGAAGAGGGCTGAACCCACAGTGCCTCCAAGTCTTCCCAGCAATCTCGATGCCCTCAGAAACTCAAAATCCTTTAAAGGCTTAGGAAATTGTACCTTAAATGGCAGCTTTTGAATGATATTTTTTTGTGTGATAAAAATGAACAAGGTATTATTCCTAAAATGGAAATATTTTTAAAGGGAGAAAGAAATAGGTTTTAAGATCTTTCTTTATAAAAGTATCTTTCTCAGGTTGTTCCAACGTGGAGAGGACATTGCTCCCTGTTCCTCATTTGTACCAACCCATCTCCATCAAAGGAGCACCGGATGCAATGGGTTGCACTGTTAGTACATCGCGGTAGTTACAAAGTATTTGCTCACCCCAGGGGGCCAAGCAAAGGCTATTGACATGCTTGCTTGATGTATGAAAAGACAAATTAGTCCCTCATCCTATCTACCAGCAGGGTACAGTGACCCTACATGGAAAAGTCAACTCAAACCACTGTATAATATATTTACATTTTTTTTTCTGGGAAACTTCAGAGTTACCAAATCAACTGTGTCTAGTGTGCAAATTGCAGGCAAGCTAACAGAATGTGAATTAAATTCGAGGAAAGCCATGGTTTAGCTTGACTCTGCAGATGGCACTCGTGGCTATAGCCTGTTCTGGAAGAATCTATGGTAGGTAGCTTGAGTGGGGAAGCAATGGGAGAAGGAATTTTAGACTAAATGCTGTTTCTGGATATGACCACTTATTACTCATTGCCTGTCTCCTGCCCCTTGTACGTTCTCAGCAGTTTTCTAATACACTAAGCAATGTGAGAGAGGAATTTCTCTCCATGTCACGGGCGGGCTGGTGGGGTGGGTGGAGTAGAAGGGGATCCAGTGAGCAAGGTTGGAAACAGTACTGCTTACATTCCTCCTTAGGTTAGAGAGACAACTCAAAGTCCCATGGGTTTGTTTCTTGAGTTGAATAAACACAACATTTTGGCTTTTTTAGCATATCACATATGGTGATTGGACTTACTATAAAATGAAGAGGGTCTCATATTTGCCTTACCATCCAGCTTGCACTAATCAGAAGAACACAATATTAAGGGGAGAAAGGCTACACCTTTCCATTATGTAGAGATCCTAATCAATATAAGATGACAATTCTCCAAAGTTCTACTGTTAGTTAAGAAAGAAATTTTAGGAAACTGTGTACCTTTGGATAACAAACTAGCCAGAGTTCTGCCGTAGACTGCAGAGAGGGGGTTACAAAAGATGGCTGTATTAAAGAGTGCCTTAAAACCTGCTCTTTCCCAGCATTTTTATAATCCTATCCTCAGTTAAAATCAGTTGGCTTTTATAGAAGGTCGATGTCTCCACGCATTCAACAGATACCTATTGGAAATAAATATATTATGGTGCTATATTGTAACTCATTTTACAGGACATGTTAAAATAATAATGCCATGAATAATATAAAAGAACCAACCTAAACTTGTCCAAATCAAGCACAGATAAAGCAAAATTTTTTCAGGCCTAAATATCTATCCTTTATTCATTCAGCAAACACTCATGATAGACCTACTGTGTAGACACTAGTCCTAGTCCTTAGCGGGCAAGTTTTGGAAGACTTGGTAACTGAGGAGTTGAGGGTATCTAATTAACTATAGTAACATTGGATTGGAGCTCTATTTATGTTTCCTATTTCAAGGTAGCACGAAGTCATGTCTGTTCACCAAGTGAAAGATTCCCATTCTTGGTTCCTGCAGTGTACTTTGAGGTGCAGAATTTAGTGGCAGGTGAGTTCTAGCCAGTCTTCGTAAGACAGAAAAAATCAGACAAGGGATAAGAAAAGTGGTTAACTGAGAGTTTGCCAACTGGGCTGACAGCCCTGCTTCTACCAGCAAGCAGCTGGGTAAATTTCAACAAGCATTTTTAACTTCTTACCTATTAAATAAGATTATTAGAGAGAGAGAGAGCACAAGCAGAGGGAGAAGCAGACTCCCCGCTGTGCAGGGAGCCGGATGCAGGGCTCGATCCCAGAACTCTGGGATCATGACCTGAGCAGAATGTAGACGCTTAACAGACTGAGCCACCCAGGCACCCCTTACGGGTGGTTTTTAAGGTCTCTCCCAGCTCTAAAATCTAAGAAAGTGAAGTGAAAAGCAGTGCAAGGAATGTTGAAAGTGCTAGACAAACTAAGTTGTTAGGAAGCGGAGGAGGACTCCAGGCCCAGAGGCTTTTGTCCATCGCCATGTCCATCTCCCTTTAGTAATACCTGCTTTCGTGCCCTTTTTTGGCCTGATAGTCTGAAGGCAAAACATCCTCAGGCCTAGCGTTGGGCGGGCTGCCTGCCCCCAGCCGCCTTCCACCCTGGTGTTTAGAGTTCTCTCCTGAACAGAAGTGAATCTAAAGATTGGAAGAGCTCAGAGGTCCCAGCTCGCTCGGGCTCCCTGACTGCAGATGCGCTCTCTGAGAAGTGCTAGGATGACAAGGCGGACTTTGAACCAAATTCTACCTGCACCGTTAGCCTTCTCTAGTATGCAGGTTCCTCTGTAAAACAGGAGTCACCAGAATAGTTCAAAAGAGTGTTACGAGGCTTAATCCAAAAAAAGTACAGAAAGTACTTGTACACAGCGGTGGGGAGCTCCCCAGAGCGTTACTGGTGTGGTTGGGGCTCAAAGCATGCATCACGCCTGCCGCACCCTCTGATTAAAGCATCACGTCGCTTCGTTCTTAAAAAGTGATTTGCTCTGCATGATTTTGCTAGGTTTTCAAAATCAGGCTCTGAAGCAGGTAGAGAAAGTCTTGTTTTCAGCTTGGCTCTCGGGGCCACCGCCTTACACCATTCCTGTGGAGGGATGCTCCAGGGGCTGCCCCCCTCCACGTAGAAGTCAGTGTGAGTGGTGCCCCCGCAGAGTCCCGCAGAGCCGCAGTACTGCCAGTTCCAAAGTGGAAACTGAAGCCCATGGAGGTTAAGTGAATGGTCCAAGGTCACACCGCAGAGGAGGAAAACATTCTGTTCTCCAAGTCAAGTTACGATCCCAAGTAGTTTGTGCCTTCCCCTCCGCCGAGTGACCTTGAGCGTAGCACCCACAGAAAGACAGAGTCAAATACTCTGTGCCGGCCTTTCTGTCCACTGTTAGACTCTGGGGTGCCTGGTGGAAGATCCCTTGAGGGCACGTGGCACATGTGCTGTACTTGGGCCGTTATGTTATGGAAAGGAAATGTCTGCATTTCCAAAACCCAGCCAAGCAGGCTGTGGAGACAGCGGCCTACTCCTCCTTGCCGCGGTAACAGTGGCTGACATGAATATTCGATAGCCAGCACCCCTAAAAAATCTATTAATCTCCCACCTGTGTTGTCATCTTATCACAATCTGTGGTCTGTGCCACAAGGCACATTGCAGTATTAAAGAAAGACTTTGAGTTTGAGAAGTGACAGCGATATTAGAGTGCTGCCATCGGACTCCCTGCAAAACGCCAGTGACTTCCTCATAGTCACTAATCCCCAAACAAAATAACCATCAAGAAATATTAAAACACACATTTTATTAGTTTCATTTAATTTCTTAATTGCTCAAAGTCAGTTTACCCATTTATTGCTGTGTGAAATGCTTAGAGGCAAGGCGCACATTAGAGGGATTATTTCCATGTAATCCCTCCGTCCCAGAGGGTAGGAACTGATCACTTATGAATCCTGATTTACGCTCTGTAACAATATCAAATGGAGGAAATGGTTATTGTAAAATGATAGAGTCAGTAGTTGGGTAATACGGTAGGAGAGTGTAATTTAATAGCAAAGAGAAAGTACCTCATTTTCGGTAAAAGTTATGCGAGCCCTTTTCAGGAATAGCTATTAACCAAACTGAATTTAGCCTCCCATTTTTCTGGCTCTCCCTCTGTTAATTGATAGATGTTGAAGACGTGTAGCCCGTTACGATTTTAATCAAATGGTGTCTGGGAGTAGATGTGATCATTTTACTGGGACTTGGAGTTCTGGGGATAATAATCACTCTGGGTATTGAGCTCTCTGTGACAGTTCGCCCACTGCCAAGCTTCCTTCTGGGAAGAAAAAGCGTGCAGGCTCTCGGGTAGAATTTGGAGGGACGCTGCACGTGACACAGGAAAGGGAGATGAGGGAGGAAGGAGCTCTAGGTAAATATCCAGCAAGAAACTCACGATCGCCTGAACTTCTGGCGCTGGGGTACATCAGAGCTGGCCTGAGACCGTGAAACTCCCAAGGACGGGGTCAGGGACCCGGGAAAGAGCTCTTTCCTATTCTATTGTTGACACATCTCTCCCTGGCATTGTACCTTGAACCCAGCGTTATTTTAGGAGCATTATTGCCCTTCTTGGAAGGAGGTAAGAGTCCTAACCATCAGACGAGCACAGAGATAAGGCCAACCCCTCCGACAGCACGCAGCCTAGACAGGGGCCATGCCTGACAGCATGGAAATAGCCGGGCCTCCACCGCAGGCTGACCCTCCTCGGATATTGGACATTCACGCTCTACCTTCAGAATCCGCCTGATACAAAGAGTAGACAAAATAAAACATTTTCTTAAAGCCCTCAAGGACTTCTGTACCATGTATCTTATTAGATTGAAGGCAAAACAAGCTGATACTAGCAGAAAAAAAATGGCTGGTTCAGACCCCAGCTGACCTCTTTTGCATGGAAAATTCTCCATATGATTACCGAGGTAATGAGTAATATTTAATGAAAACATTATGCCTTTGCATATATTTGTAAGCAGCACTTCTTTCATCTAAACTTACATAGAAATAAGCTGATAGTATAAATACGCATCTTGGAATTCCTCGCATTCTAAGGAAAATACTCATCCGCTATCTGGGGCTGTTTCTATACAAAGCCCAAACTTCTCAATAAGAAAACCGTAGCATTCAATCATTCGCTTGACACCAAACATGCGAGTATTTGATGATGCATGGATAAAACAGCTGAGCGCCAGGCAGGCTCCCCCACAGTTCACAGAATGTTTTGGTTGTTTGCAAACGACGGTATATGAGAACGAAGTGGGCTAAACAGTTGCTAAATAAATACGTATCTCCCCCCCCCCCGCAAAAAAAAAAAATCTTTCAACTTGAAGAATCCTTCAGCATGTAAAGATAAAGACTCAGAACTAGGATTGTTTCTGGGGGTCTGTGTCCGTTTCCTTTTCTGCTCCAGATCTGAACGGTGGGGGTGCTGAATTTGAGATCGGGAACACCGTTGACACCTCTCTCTCCTCCTCCCCCCTCTAGGTGGAGCTGACGGGCAGCAGCGTGTTTGACTATGTCCACCCAGGGGACCACGTGGAGATGGCGGAACAGCTGGGCATGAAGCTCCCGCCGGGCCGGGGTCTCCTCTCGCAGGGCACCGCCGAGGACGGAGCAAGCTCCGCATCTTCCTCCTCCCAGTCGGAGACCCCTGAACCAGGTGGGAATTGCAGTCCCCACATGCGGGATGGTGGGCAGGACCTTTGCCAATGATTGCACTCAAGTTGCCAGTGTGAAGAGACTATAAATAGGTCTAATGGTATTTAACGATTCCATGCAGCTTTCTGTCCCATGCAGTAATTAAATAAGGAGGAGATTTGAAAATAAGGAGACATTTTAATAAGTATAATCCAGAGATCTAATTTCAGTGGAACAATACATAGAGAAGGTACTATTACTTCTAAATTACTAAAGGGAAAAGGTTCCGATTTGGAAGGCCCTCTTCCTTGTATTGTTGCCGTGGCTCAATGTTATGCATTTATTTATTAAAGGGTTCTTGAATATTAGCTGGTAGAGACTTAAAAATATTAGGGACTTGCAGAAATCTTGGTTTCTTTTTTTTTTTTTTTTTTTGTAAGCATCAGAAGGTACTTGAAAGATGTGAACAGATAAATTAAGGCTAAAAAGAAAACAGAAATGGCTACATTTTAAACTGCCTTTCTACCCTCAGTATTTAATTAGATCAATTGTATAGAGGAATGAACAGAGGTGACATTCCTCATTGGGATTCCTTCCAGGACTCTTATAGACTTTGCATTCAGAATGTTCCCATTTTCATTGTGTTGTACTGATGATAATTTAAGTATTAGGGGAAAATCCATTTATAAATTAAACAAAATGACTTGATATCCATCAGTCCCCTAGTTCATCAAGCTGTTCAAACACGGGGAAGATTGGCTGGTCGGCCTGGGTCTTCCGAGAGCGCTGGTAATTAGATCTGCGAAGGATTTATTCTTTGCTGATTGGGGCTTTAAATTAATTGAAGTTCCACATTTGTGGTTTTGTCCTTTTTGTACTTTTTTAGAGGAGATATTTCATATTCTTGTGTGGTGGAGTGCTTGGCCAAGCAGCAGTGGTTTAAATGTTAATTTTTCTCATGAGAAGTTTAAGATTTTTAATGAATCAAGGCCTGATTTGAAGTGCAAAGTTTTATTTGCTTACTTGGGAAATTATTTTTGCACTCTTTAAAGATGCTTGTACTTTACTTGATATGTTGTTTTAAAACAGATTTGCAATACACACTTATTTTATAGAAGGTGGAAAAAACCTGTCTTAAGATTAATACTAAAATGATTCTAAGAGAATACTTAAATTTGACCTTAAAAATAATCACAGTATGTTTGCTCACACTGATGGGGAAAAAGAAAACATATTTGCCTCTTTGGAAATATTTTAATTCCATCTAAAACCAGTTCATGTTTCCTCATGTAAGTTAACTGTACTTTCTAGGGCATTGGTCTGCAGCAGTGGTAAGCATCTTTCTCCAGTGAACACCAGGCATGAGAAGAGAGAGTAGTTAAGACTACTCTTTACCATTTAAAAATGAACGTAATTTTGCTCCCAGGGAAGTCCTATCTTCTACCGTTGCTCACTGACTTCACTGAATGAATAGATATTCAGTGAGATCATTGAAAATGCATTTCGTCATTAGAATATTCATTTCTGGGCAGATTTGAGAAACAGCATATGAAAATAGTTTTTTTTTTTTACTCTTTCCTTCTGGAGATGGATTAGGGAACCTGGATTGCTCATACTCCTAAACACTCAATGTATAAGAATTCAAGTTTATAAAACCCTCACTGTTTCCCTGACTCCCAGACTCTCAAGTTTAGACAATCTCCGGCTTTTAACCGGGGCTGCCGTCCCTCTACGTCACCTAACCTTCCAGCCTCTGCTGGAACCACCCCCGTGGGAAGCTCAGAAAGCTCAAGGCTGCCCACTCCATTGGTGAACAGCTCCGAGACAAAAGTTCTCTGAATATGGAGCCAAAATCTAACTTTGCTGCAATTTCTCCTCACCGATCCCAGGTCTGTCCTCTGGGATCTCATTTCAGATCTACTCCTTCCTCTCCATCCTAGCCTCTCAAACACATGGAATCAGATATACCAAATTCTCCCTCCCTCTGCGTTCCTTCTCCTTTCCATGTCAAACAGCCCTCATCCCACAAACATTATTCAGTGGCATGTTCCTGAGACACCACCCTAGTCACTCACAGCCATGCCTCAGTTTGTTAGTGATCCTGTAAGAATATGGTTCTGAGAACTCCATGCAGACCTCTAGAAGTATTCTGACCAGTTCAAAGCAGAGGGACTGCCCCCTCTCTCGGTTTAGGTAACCGTACTTCTGTTAAGACAGCCTAAGGTTGAATTAGGTCCTCTTGGCAGCCAGCTCACACTGTTGACTCATATTGAGCTTGATGTCTCCCCAAGCACATGTTAAGCGTAACTTGTACACATGTTAAGCGTAACTTGTCACTTGGAAAAGACTTTGATCGGGAGAAAAAAATCCACAGCCTGTAAACCAGTTCTGCTGGTAAGCTTTGGTAAGCTAGAGTCAAAATCAAACAGGTTTAAGATTGATTATAAGAACTCTGATGAATCCCGTGCCTTCCAGGAGGCTCCAGGATGCATAAAACAATTCTAGGCACACTGTTAGGAGAATGACGTACCTCCTTTAAAGTTACTCTGTCATTCAGTATTGAAATATGATTGACGATTCACTTGGGTTTCTTTCCCCTGCCCTCCCAGGCTTCTTGGAGCCATCCTAACTGGTAAAATTGAAAATTCTGCTTTCTACATTTCTTAACCACTGGGGCTTATTAGCAACAGTGGCATAAGAAGGGTTTCTCTTCCTTGATGAAGAGTTTAGCTCTTACCATTACAAAATGTGAAACTTACTTTGCCTTAAAACACTCTAGCATGGTTATTTTCCGTCTTGGGCTTAAAAGGCAATTAGATTGACTTCTTAAATACTGAAAAGCAGTGTAGGGTGCTACCTTTAACCAATATCTTCACTAATGCAGATCACTGCTCCAAGGGAATTACTTAAAAAGTCCATGTCAGGCACTACTTCCCCAAGCTGCTTATGTTTCTTAAAGGCTGGAAGAATTTTAACAAGATTTCCTAATTCTTAATAATACGAGGGGACATTTTTGAAGACTTGTTCATTGCAACATAATCTTTTAAACTCTGATGAAACACAGATTCTTTTTTAAATAGTAGTGTAATTCTGTTGGAAAGGGGATATCGATATGTGGTGATTATGAAAATGAAGGTATGGACTTTTTCAGAAGCCCTGATGTGTTCAGTGTAGCATTACTAAACGACTGAAATCTAAATAACATTTGGCATGATAATAAAAGGAAATAAGTGACTAAACCAGCCTAAGAGGCAGTGAGACTGTGCCATCATAGGAATTCTCTTTCTCTGAACCGCCAGCCCTGTGATTGTCTTGTCTTGAACCAGTCTCAAGATAATGGGCAGGGGGGCGTGGGGGGGGGGCGTGACAGGGAATCTCTTGACTGTTGGAAACTGAAATAAATCTTTTACATGCATGCCTAGTTATTCATAGTTTAGTAAATACGGGATTTCCTTTAGAGAAATCTTAAAACAGGCAGAAGAATACGTGGGTGGCCTTGTTTGTAAAGTTATAAAGTTCTAGAGTGTCTATGGAGGTCTAAACATTTTGGAAGAGACTGTATTGTCCTGCAGGCTCCCGCAGCAGGGGGAGCACAGAACCTCTAGAACGGGATGTCTGGGTGTTTCCTTTTCTTTTTCTAGATCTATGTGTATCGTTTCGTTACTCTTAACAATTCGGTAATCTGGGGATTATGAGTGCTATCCTGTTCTCTTCATAACTTTCAGTGCTGCATCTTTAAATGCTTAATAAATAAAATAGCAGCTCTTCCAAGAAATCCTGGAGGAACTTTAAAAATCTCCTTATCTTCCTTGGGTTAGGTCATAAAATTGGACTTTCTTTTTTTTTTTTTCCTAATTCTAAAATTAATTTATTCTCATTGTGAAAACTTTAGAGAACGCAGGAAACAAAGACTAAGGACCACCAAACATTCCACTACCCGCAAATGACCACTGTTCATACGTATATGCCTATCCTTCCAGATTTTCTTTTCCATATATATGTGTGTGTGTGTGTGTGTATGTTTGTCTGAAATAAGATCTTGACATACAGGCTTCTGGTAATCTGCTTTTCCACTTAACCTCACAGGCAACTTTCCCTGTCACGTTTCTCACTTTAACATAAAATGTCCTTTCCGTCGCCAGTGGTTTGTTTCCCACTAGCTAAGGATCAAGTCTCAACTGCAGGAGCCCTGGCAGGAGTAACATACCTGGGTCCTGCTTCAGAGGGAATCCAGCCAGGACAAGAGGTTCTTGCAGCTTATTGAATGGGTACGAGCTCATAGAGAGAGAAATCAATACTGTACCAGGATTTAGACAATTTAGCAAAATGTATGAGACAGTACTTTGGGTCAAGAATAACTGCAGCAGCATGGTTAACCATTGATTGTCTAAAATAGAGGTTATCGTGCTCCGTCTAAAGTTGCAGACAGACCTACCCTGTTTCGGGGGTTAAGATAATCACCGCATAGTATGATCTTTACGCTATTATGCCCATTCTATGTCCTGAATATTTTAAAGACAAGCAAAATTGAAGCAGTCGAGTTCTTGCCTGAATGGAAATAATCTGCATTTTCTGCTTAGGCGTCTGTGCTGTGGCAAATCTGATCAGCGCTCGATTCTACAGGAACGCCATTCCTCTGAATTCATTAGACAGCTCCACAATAAGGGATATAATTAGACGATAAATGTTTAGGAATAACAATAAAGAATGTAAAAATTTATTGGAGGATCAGATCATTATTTTGTTTCAAAAAACTGTTGAGATTGGAAATACACTTGCACCTTTAAGGGTGATTATTTACCATCTCGTAGAGGGTTGGTGGGGGTGGGCGATGTTCTTTTTTTTTTTTTTTTATTGGTTCAAGTTGCCTATCAATGAACTGAATTTAGAAGTCAGGCAAGGGAAACCATCGTACTAACCCCACATCCAACCTCGGTCCCCAGACAATGTGACTGTATCTACAGCACTTTCTGCTGTACCGCAAATGTCAAACAGAAGGTGTAATGGATTTAATATTAGCGCTGGCCAAGGTGTTGAGGGAGCTGTTAATAATGTCACTCCAGTTATCGATCCGAAGCCTTTAAAAATCAAAGAAAAGTGAGAGATCCCCTACTGGGGAAAGGCACACAGTGACTGGTTTTTATTGCCAATATATTTCTACATATAGAGTGGCAACTTTCTGGAATTATGTTATCACCATTAATCTCTGTGAGATTTTTGGAGTCGTTATATGGTAAGATAATATCATGGAGACCGCTCTGCATGCTAATGCTCGAAGATCAGACCAAGCTCTTTCAACCGAGCCTGAGAATGCGCGCGGTAACTACAACGTTCACGTTGCCGACTGCAAGGCGTTGATTAGCACTAGACTTACTCTTGATGGCGATGTTGGATCCACCGGAAGTATAAAATACGAACTCTGTGGTCCCGACGGTGAGCTGCACTCTACCTTGCCTCTCTAAAACTCTGACTACAAACCATGTCACCACAAGCCACGCGGCGACTCACTTGAGACAGAAATGAATTTTGTTCTTAGCAATTAGCGTCCCTTTTCAGGAAACTGCTAATCCTTCCATCTGAATGGCAGTTTGTACGCAATGAAATTTTTGCTTTCCATGGTCCCCAACTAATAAATGAAATTGAAATGTATAATTTATGTTGAATGTTTATCAAACTGTAAACACACATTTAATTCCTTTCCATATTCATACAATATAAGCAAAGATAAACCCACCAGATAATGTACCACGGTTATCCCTGATGGATTGAATCTAAAATGCGTCCCTACTGTAGCTGTGGCAGTGATCCAGACTTGTTCACCATGACCCGACCCTGGCCTGCCCCCTGCGAATACCCATGTGGGCACGTATGTGTCAAGTCTAGTCGTCAGAAAGCGGCCTAACAAAAACTAATCTTTTCATAACCCAGACAGATCATCATTTATGCATAAACTCAGCTTTTATACCAAGAAATAAATACATATGCAAGATTATTTCCCTTAGCCATGTCATCGTTATTTTGAAACGAAACAGAAATTATCTTTTGCCACTCTTGAGTGAAAATGACGCACGCATCGACACTACAGCCAGTGCCACTCTAGTGCCTGCCTTGTCCAACCCAGAGTGCTTCTTGTGCCTCAGAGACACTACCCTGAGGCAGTGCTCTTTTCTCCTGCAGAAAGTAGACTATTCTTAAATGTCACTTTTATCCCCAGCTATGCTAAGCAAGATCATCTGGAACTGCCACAGAAGGGAATCCATATTTTCCAGAGCTCTCTTCTGGCATTCCGGGCCTAGGCACACAGCCTAATTGGTGTGAGCTCACTTTGGTGAGCTTGTCTGTGTGCGATGAGGACGTTTCAAAGTGACCATCTACTTCTAGGACCTTGCCTGCGGGAGCTCAAGAGAAAAGTCGGGTAAAATCTCTTCTTCCCACCAGGCTGTGCTGGCCTGGGACCTGAGCTCAGGCCCTTCCAGGCCAGCTCCCAGGTCACATGGCTACGGTGCAAGGCACCCTTCAGGACTTGACACCTTGACCTGTCGACTGAGCTACAGGAAAACAGCCTCACTTTTGTTCCCAGAGAAGATGTGGGATCTCACCAGGGTTCTGCATGCCATTCTGAAACAAACCTTCTCTTCCTAGAGTTCAATCATAGTGGTTGCAACTCAAAAAAAAAAAAAAAATAGTGCAGCTTTATATAAATTAATATCATGGTATTTAAGGGGTAGCAAATGGTTTGTTCAATAACAGAAGCACAGGACTCTTATCAAAATACACAATAGTTTCACTCCGTTTATATGTAGCACTTGTTTTCCTAAACCTTCTATTGAAGGTTTAGAAGATCAATTTTTTAAACCCATTATTTTTAACAGTTATTTTATATAGCTTTCTAGGTCATAATTTTGACTTTTCCTTACCTATGGTGATAAGGGGTACATTTTCAGAGGTTCTAAAATGAAACCCAAGACAACTTGTTAATGGGTGACCTGTCCCTCTTCATTAAAACAAACCAACAAAAAAGTGCTTGTCTTTGTCATTGGAGGATTACAAATTATAGATTCTATTTCTCGAACTCTTGCCTTGAACAAAGCATAAGTTATTTGCTTTTAATACATATCGCTGCACCGAAATTTCATCCCTGTCCAAATTATACCGTTCTGAATTCTTCATCTGCACTAAACAGCAGATTTACGAAGGATCCGTTACCTGGCATTGACTGAGCTTTGCAGGGTGCACAGATCAGAAGAGGCAGAACTGGCTGGAAACCATTTCCACCCCTAGTGAGCAATTTACTCATGATTGCTTGGGGAAAATACTGGAAATATTGCTTCTGTGTAAAGTTTGCAACTTCCAGTTGTCAGCTCTCTGCCAAGCAGTTATTCCCGAGCACGGCGTTAGGGAAGCGCGCTCGGGCCGCTGCGACACGGCTGGCACTCACATCCTGCCTGGGGTGCATGGAGTACAGAAAGCACTAATTACAGGAGCTAATTCACACACTCTCCCTCAGAGGCAGGTCAGTGTTTTATCCTTATTTTACAGATGGGGGGCGGGGGGTAGGGGGAAAGTGATGGAAATGCCAAGGGGCTTGCCCCAAGCCACACGAGTTTTTCAGCAAAGGTTAAAGTAAAGAGTATGGTATGAGGGCTGGAGTAGGTACAAAGCCTAGGAACAAGCTGGAAAAAGGAGACAAAACACTGATAGTAGACCTCCAAGCAGACTCTGGAGAGGAGATTTTTCCGAGAGGCTTCTGGCATCCAGAGAGAAACCTAGCTAGCCCCTTAAGCACATAGCTCATTGGCTAAACCACATTTTTGTTAAATATACTCTCTCACTTAGGACTAAAATTCTCCATCTGATCCTTGCTCCTTCCTTTATTCCTACATTAAAACTCCCCACACCACAGTGAGCGGTAGCGTCTGAATCAATTATAGGCAAAATTCAGCCCTGAGTCTCTTGGTCCCCATTAGCCAAGAGCACAGCCAAAATTGTCTCTGTGCTTTTGACCTCTGCTCTGCCTCGGGCTCTGGGCAGCTTTTCCAGGCTCTTCCTTTCAGAACCAGTCTTCCAAGACAGGTATGATGTGGAAAAAGAACTAGAAGAACAATAGGGTCCATCAGGAGTCAGTCCTATCCTCCTGGCGGTATCTGCTCGTGAAACACAATCATGGTTTCTTGGGACCCATGGAAAACCTCACCTATCTTCTGTTGACAAAACTAGCTTGAGAGAAGGAAAGAATCTGTGTCTTTTCTGTAGTTGTTATTAACGAGACTGAATTCTTAATCAAGATCCAGGCCCACCTGGTATTAGAGATTCTAAAGACTCTTCAGTAACCATTGAGTCCATGTCTGCCGTGTGTCAGACGTTATACAAAGCACAGAGGAAACAAAGATAAAGCTCCTTGCCTTCCAGGAGCTGACCATCATGTGAGGGGGACAGGTAACTAGTACAATGCGGGAGTGTGATGATGACAATCAGCGCTGTATCACAAGCCACTGCTGTTGGCAGTCCTGGGAGACCTGTCTCGGGTTCCAAACGTCAACCCTGAAATGAGCAGCCCACAAGTGTCGCTTCTTTGGGAGCGAGTTGCTTTGACGTGCCCAAACATACACAGACCATGACTGTCAGGGACTCTGATGCACACCGTCAAGGGCTTTGGGGTAGTTTTCTGTGTTGTTTTATTTAATTAACCTAAAGAATGTCTGCTGCGTGATAGGTTCACAGGAGTATTAGTTCCTCTGATTATCGATCTTTTGGGCTCTGCAGGCGTGTTCTGAATGGGAGGTGCTCCCAAACTATCTCCCTCCCACTGATTTCATCAACAAATTCAGGAAATGCTAGCTTTGGAAATTTGACTTGACTCTTTTTGCTTTTTCTACTCAAGGTATAACTTGTTATAAATACTCAAGGAACATTCATGATGATATTAATACGTAGATTTTACCATGGTTTACCTCTATGTTAGTTACAAGAGTTAGTATGTTTAAGTAATGTATTTCTCACCATGACCCTCGACCAAAACTAGAGATAGTAAAGGGCTTGCCTCACACCAGAGTGGACCCGGGATCTGAACGCGGGCCATGTGTTTTGCTTTGAGCACTTTGCTGGGTGTGTGCAGAGAACACAAGAGGTAGAAGATATAATACGTGCCCTTAGAACACTGACCACCCTCAGTAGAAGACCTACACACAACAGCCAGAGAAACGAGAACAATAGTGCTGCTACCCTCAACCGGGCCATGACAATGGCAGGTGGTGTAGGAAGTCAGGGAGAGGCTCAGTGACTGGGGGTGGCTTTGATGAGAAGGGATGAGTCGCATGTGCTGCATGAAAACTGACCTAAGGTCAGAGAGGTAGGATGATCTTCCAGGAGAATCATCCCAAGAGGCCCAGTGGGATGGATCTGGGAGGCAGGAAGGGGCCCTGTCTTCCTCACAGAAGCAAAGGTACACACCCCTCTAGAATGGAGCCAGATCCTGGAGGAGCTGGAATGCCAGGGAAAAGCATCTGAGAACAGTACGAGATGTTCCGGGTATAACTTATTAAACAGAGCAGTGACTCAATGAAATCGTTACTTTATCACTTAAAAATAAATACAAAAATAATTTTCAATTGGGAAGGATCCTCCCTTGTGGGTCAGCTTATACGACCACCTGTGGACGCCTGAATCTCTTATATAACGTAACTTCTAATATTCATTGAATGGTCACCTAGCGCCAAACACGCTCACAAAATACAAGAAGGAAAGTACTGTTATTTTCCCCATTTTATAGAGGAAGTAAAGAAACTGAGAAAAAAAATTTTACTGTGGAAAAATCACACAGTTAGAAGGGAGAGAGCCTAGGATTTGAACCCGAGCAGCCTGGTGTCAGAGTGCCCATCCTTAACCATTCCATCACGGTGTTTCTCAACATCTGTCTAAAATAGCTGTCCAACCCCTAACTGAGACCACAGCCTCCATCCTTCCCAGGCAGCTCTGACGGTGAGAACAGTTTTCCCAATGTTATGCTGATTCCTGTCTACAGGTAGCTTATGCTCACTGGACTTGATACCTGATCCTTCTTTTGTCAAGAATACACAGGAATGTGTTGAATAGAACAGACTGGAAGCAAAGGAAATCATTCAAGAGGCCATTTCTTTAATCCAAAAGTAGTGAGTAGATCTTGAGAGGAAATACTGAAGGGCCTTGCAACAGAAGAAATGGTGATTTGGACCTATCATAATCGGAAAAGGTAGAAATGTACCTTGTGGTCAGTCTTTAGCCAGGAGCTAATAGTGGTTAATACTCTAGAAATTATGCAAGTCTCAAGCTTTCACATGATTAGTATTGATGATACCATCTGTCCACTCTTTTTTATCAACTGGTAATAAAATCTGGAAAAATTTGAAAATTACAAAATTACATATGCTATCGATCATAAAATATTAAGATATAAATTCCCTTAGGGTTCAAAGCTGTTCCTCTTTATGGTTTATTAAAGTGTATCATGTGCCTTTGCTAAAATATCAGTCTACTGGTCAGTGCTGCTTACTTGTCAGGGGATTTCCTCTCCAAATAAAAATACCAGAAAGAGCAATGGTAAAATTAGTGCATCATAAAGGATTAAAACTCTGCTTTCCTGTGTCCGGCCATCTGTTTATTAAATGGAGCGAGTGTTGACGTTGGAGGAGAATCAAAATTATCTGATGATCCCCTAAATTACTATAGGTCAAAAGGAGGCCAAAATTGATATAATCGATGATATAAAAATGAATTAAAAATTTGACTATTATTTAGGGAAATAACTTTCCATTTCACAAAAGTAATGCAAAAGTGTAAAAACATAAGCCCAGTAGTCCAAGATTTGAAAACATTCGCTCATTCATTGTTTTACTCATTCAGTCATTACTGCATGTGCCTGGGTCAGGCTCTGTTGCAGTTCTTGGAATATGCTTGTTACCAAGTAGGTCCCTGCTCTCACAGAACTTATATTTTGCATAAACCAACGGATGAAAAGGGATCAAAAGGATCTCTATTGGGAGATTCAGTTCATAGACATCTCCATTTTATAAACAAGAGGTAAATCTATACATTCATTTGTAACGGACCTCTCGGCCTCTGCTTTCTAGAATGCAGAGCGGACACAGATTCTAAGCCAGTATGTCCAAAGTGTGTTCCTTATCGCACCTGCCCTGTGAGATGTTCTGTGTAGAAAAGGTCCCCTAAAGAGGAGAGGGAAAAGCTTCGTAGCATAGCACATCTTCTCATTGGAGAGTAACAATGAGCGTTAATTTATTGAACATTTGAAATTTGTGTGATCGAGAAGTCTATTTTGTTTGAACTCCTCCTTCCCAATTTATTTGACAACGGGAAACTTTTTTTAGAGAGAAACTTCTTACGCCCCAGAAACGTGACTAAGCACATGGTCTTGTTTCTGTTAGCTGCTTGCCACTCGATCCCATCCACGCCTATCCCTTCTTCCAAGACACTCCAGTGCAGGCAGGATCACTGGCTAGCCGCTCAGCTCAGAGGTCAAACTATCTAGTTCCTTCGATAGCTCTCCCAAATATCTCTCATTGGTCTTCAGGGTGCCCTTCAAGCTTTCCTAAAGGTAAGCTCCTAGGTCAATCTAGCTCATAATCAACTGTAAAGTGTTAAGTCAAGACCTGTCCACTCCAAGTTTCACCATGTTTAGAGCAACCCTGAGTTTTCATTTGCAGGGCGTCATATCCCTCTTTTACCCTGCCCCCCGATTCGTTTACACAGGCAGAGCCCAAGTCTCTGGTTTCCCACTCACCAGAGCAATACACCGAGAGGTTATGGCGGAAGGGTACGATTAGGGCTGCCCAGAGCTCTGTGCGTGGCTTTCCTCCCCTGAGTGACAACCCCAACCAGTTACCACTGGTTGTAGATACAAGGGCATAGGTCAGAGCTGTGGGACAGGAGACACAGCGTGGCGTGGTCATCAACTACTAGATTGTTTTCTCTGCTTTGTAGCAATTGAATTCAATTGTCTTACCCATATTATGGATTTTAAAAATTGGCAGCCTTGTTAACTTGAGGTTACTCTAATAACTAAGAGTTGATGGCATAAGAAGATGACAGCCCTAACCCCAACTGTAGGACACACCCCTTAAACTACTTCTATAGTAGTTGCAAATACGTAAGTACATAGGGTCTTGGAACCAGACAGCTTGTGGTCATGGGGTGAACTCCCGGCTCTGTCACTTACTAGAAGTGTGACCTTGAGCAGGTTAATTAACTTATATGTGCCTCTGTTTGCCCATTCTACAACTTTAGCTCTCTGGTGTAGATTGAAAAATGGGATAGGGATAACCACCTGTTGGCTTTAACCTCAAACAAATTAGCATATTAACATACCCTATAAGGGTGTTGTGAGTTTATACATCTAAGATGCTTAGGGACGACTGCACGGCTCAGTCAGTTGAGCGTCTGACTCTTGGTTTTGGCTCAGGTCATGAGCTCAGGGTCATGAGATTGAGACCTGTGTCAGCTCCGCGCTCAGCACAGTCTGCTGGAGATTCTCGCTCTGCCTTGCTCTCTGCCCCTCCCCTCACTCACATGCTCACACTCTCTCTTTAAATCTTTAAAAAAAGTAAATGAAATAAAATGCTTAGAACAGTAGTATGGCACATCCTAAATATTCAGCGAATATTGTCGTTATTGCTAATCACGTTAAGCTAAATATTCTCTTATTACCAAAGCTACTCCTTATGGAAAAGCTAGCCAGGGGTTAAGTGACATAAAGTTGGCATCTGTACATGTAAAATTTGAACTTGGGCTTCATTGACACCATGTTCCAGTTATCTGACTTAAAGGGCTCCGATTCTACATGGATCAGACCACCCAATAGGTATGCTTCTGAAAATTCCCTCCCTCTCTCCATCCGTTCCCCTCTCCCTCCCCCTTTCTCCTGAAGTGGAGTCCTTTTGGAAAGCCTCCATTTAAGAGGAAAGACCCTTTAGGAAATACATAACTTACCTTCCTCCAGCTTCTTTAAAGCATAGATTCTGTTTTGCAAATTCACAATTTTTTTGTGTCCTCGGTTTTCTTAAAGCATAACAGAGGCACCTAATTCCTACTCTCAGAGGCCTGACCCACTGTTTCTAAATTCTGAACACCAAGATATGCCTGCTGACTTCCCCTCTTCTAAGGCTAGCCTGGAGGCTCCCAGGTCCACTTTGGAATAGACCTTGATGTTGGTCTCCAAAGGTTTGCAGCTTCTGGCCTGGCCTATTAAAATGTGTTCTGCTTAGGACCCCAACACAGCATCCATGATGCGCTTGACTGCTGTTTTCCCTCTTTATCTGGCTGGGCCGTCATGACGTCACCGCAGCCACAACACACGGATCAGGCTCCACAAGAGACTAAGCGGCACAAAACGGGATGTTAGGTCTCCCCGAGCTGTGGCTCTGTGTACTATCAGCTCAGCTTTCCTGCCCACTTCCAGTCTGGGCGGGAGAACAGGGACAGGTACTCCGCTATTCGTTTGCACTTCACATGAATCCGTTTATTCTGTGTAGGAGGGCTTCGGTTCATCTCGAATCTTGAGCACTAAACTGAGTGATTTTGTGGAGTGCTTCTGTAAATGCAAGAGAGACGCCCAGATGCCCCAGCCATAGGCACTACATATGGACTTAAATAAATAAATTAAGAAACTCATTTCACATAGGCCACCAAGCAGTCAGGAGATGTTAATGACTTTTAGTCACCGCCAACCTGGACAAAATTCAAGCCAATGACCTATGGGTGAAAGGCTCTATATATCCCATTACCAATCCCCTGAGCCATCCCACCGTCCCTGACAAGGTATTTTATCATACCCAGTACAGGGCAGTACGATAGTCCAAATTCCTATACCATCAGAAAATCTTCCATTTAAAAGAGAGCATTTTAAAGAGAGGCAGAAGACCTAGTTCCTCAAATAAAGAAGCAATTGCAATTTAAAAACGAAAAAAAAACTTCTGGAAGAAGGTTCACATGGGTATACCTACACACACATACACGCATTGAGACTTTTTTTTTTTTTAATTCCAGTATTTTTTCATCATGTTTACTCCACTGCACATTTGATTCTGCCTCTGGATATCTAGTAAACTGGCATATCTTGGAGTTCCATTAAAAAAGTCATTAGTTTTAGTTCAACATTTGTATAAAACTGATTCGTTAAACCCATGGTGCTTTCTTTCCTAGCTTGTTTTTAAGTGTCATAAATAAATGACTTAAGTGTCCCACAAGACAAATGTTCTTTAATCATCTAATGCACTCATTTATCCTAAGCCTTAACCTTAGTCCTAAATTAAGTCTGTTGCAAAAACGTAACTTCATCTAAAAACACCCATCAATCCTACACGGTTTTGATAAGCAGATTTAAAAAACATAAACAATCAGACAGTTGTCAATCTGGGTGAAGCCCCGTCCCATTTAAGAGTTATTCACTAGGAGCTATATTTCATGCCCATACAACCGATAGAATTATAAAAGAGAATGGCTGGAATTCGGGTCTTTGCTGAGACCTCATACTGTGAAACTGGGGGGTGGGGCTGTGGTTTACAGGAGTATAAAATGAAGCAGACTAGACAAAAGATAATCCTTATTCCACATCAGATACATTCTGTTTTGTTTTGGGAAGCTATTAATACTTTGACAATGTTGTAAATGCATTAAAATTTCATGATCACATATTTAGTAAATTGCATGTCATGCCTTTGATTAATTTTCATTTGTTCATGGTCCTAAAAATCTGTCAAAGAATCTGGCTGCTCGGAGTTTATACATGAGTAATGATCACCGAAAGGTTTGGTGCAAGGAGAAAGGAAGGGAGAATTTGATGGAATAAACACTTGACTAAATTGGGTACTTAATACCTCATAACTAAGAATTCACATAGTTTGGTGAAATCTTCGTTTTGACAGATTCCCCGTTTAATTCTGAATTCATATGCCTTTTCATTTACCAATGGTGCCCTTTCACAGTAAGGGAAAGATAATCTTCCCATTTTTCCACTGGCTTCCTTTGGTCCAGCAGAATTATTACCACCGAGGCCCTTAGGGTTGCTGGATGCTCCCCCTAACCCCCCCCCCCGGGGCTTTAAAATTTTTTAAAAAATAGATAAGAGCATTCAGCAAATAGCTAGATTGAGAATAAACTCAAAAATTATCACCAAGGCCCTTCCTCTGCCATAATTTGTCAAATCTGCTGATAGGAAGCAAATTCTATTCATAAAGATTTTATTTGGGAGGGGGGGAAACTCTTGTGATTTGGTAGCAATTCAATTATAGTTTTGTGAGATAGTGAGCCCGGAGAGGGAATCCAGACTGACAAGAAATATGACAGGACAGTTACAGAGTGTTTATGCAATTAAACTTTCACTGACAATACCTGCAGAATGATGAATGCGTGGGCGGGGGTGTGTGAGCGCAGGCAATGCCCCACAAGTATTGCCCATTTTTCATTATTATACAACTGTTCAGATCTTTCAAGAACAGCCTGAAGTGAGGTGGAAAAGAGAGTGCTCTTCTGCAGCATGTTAACCAAATGCCTTTTTTTTTTTATTCCCTCCCTCCAACGGGTCTTGATGTGCCAGATGATAAAAGAACATCTATTTTAGAAAAATGTTTCGAAAAGATTAAGATTTACCCCGAGCTTGACATATATTAATTTTGGATACCAAAAGAGGTTTTTATTCTTTTTTCTATCTGCAACTTTATATCACTTCCCAACCGATAGCACAGTGCATAATTAAACTGTTGGGTTATTCATTTTATGCAAGCAGGTGCAAAGGGCACTATAAAAGTAGGATTTTACTGATGGTAGATTAAGAAAGAAAGGAGAAACTTAAAAGCCTTTTGTAGAGAACCACAAAAGCTTACAGAAGAGATTAATTTGGCTGGGCAAAGTCTGTATTATAAAGCCTTGGTCTTCCAAGGATATATGAAAACAGGAAAATTTCAGGATTTCAAGAGCCTCTGAAAGACTGTGTAGAGTTTTTCAGATTAACAACCCTGATTTGGGGTCTTCATGGGAGACTGTCAGATTTGGGTTTGATTTTTATTTTTTTAAACCAAGCATTGAGAACACACCGATGTCTTAAGAAGAGCTTTAATTTGTGTAAACTTCACCTTGGCAAAATCAGCAGTGCCCAGAATAACACCTGAAAACCAATGGCAAAGTGAATTCCTTTCAGACCCCAGAGATTGTATGAATCATTGTGGGGAGGTCAGGGGGAAAAATGTTCTAGCCCGTGGCACAAAGCTGCAAAGGTTCATGTGCAAGCCACGTGTCTTCCCTTAATATTTACACATCTATTTAAATTAATGAGACTTTACTTGGGAAAAGGAAATGAGATCTATCCTCAGACCATTCATTCATTCCTTCCTTTTGACCTCTGGTAAGCTGTTATCAATAAAAGGTTTTTTGTTTTCTTTAACGGTTGATGTTCCTTTGTTAACATTTCCATCTCCTCTGGGGACATTAAAAACCTTGAACTTTTACATACTGAGAGTCAGTTGTTGTGCCCAACCCCCATTATCACTTTCCTACAGTTGAGTCCAGGCCCAAAGGCAGAGAGGTGTAGTTGCATGCCCACCTAGACGACTGTTCTGGAATGAATTTGTGGTTCCACAATGAGCCTCCGCATGCCCTGTGGAGATTATTGTAAGTCAGACTCACATCTAGAGACTATGTTCACTTGATCCCATCAGTTTGGTAAATTCAGTGAAATAACTGGTCACGTCAGTATCAGCAAAAATCAGTTAACCTTATTTGTATTAGAAGTGACTTGACTATATA
>NW_024426230.1:10351840-10522302 GCF_017311325.1 Ursus maritimus
ATCTTTCTCTGCATTTAGGAAATGTGAACTGGGTGCCCTTACAACAGTTTTAAGAACCCTCTACCTCAATGTTGTGACTGAAGGAGAAAATCGAAAGTAGCTGCACACAGCAGCGGTGACTTTTCATCTTCCTCCGATGAGTACTCTCTTCTACTTCCCCACGAGCGTCACCCCGGGTCCTAGTGGTTACCTAACCTGCCGCTGTTACTCTGCCGACTTCTTTAGCATTTGTTCAACACCTACTATGTGCTAAATCAGTGAAGTCCTTGCATGACACAGACGAGGTATCACAGAAAAACTCCTCCACCAGGAGAGAGCAACCCATATTCCCCTCCCGGGTCTGTGCCTCCCAGCTGGCTCACCTTATGTGTGCATCGAGACCCTTCAAGCCTCCTTCCTCACCCAAAATCAAACGAGTCCTCACTCACAGGGTTGTTGAGGGCATCACGGACATAAGTTTGAAAGTGCTTTAAATAGCTCGGTAGAGTTACACGTTTGGTAAAGAGTGCAGCACAAGACTTTGGGGGTTATCTTCTGATCTTTCTATTTTTGTGAGTGAACAAGGGGCGCTAGGGTTTTTACACTCTAATGCCATATCCACAGCAGCTGCTGTCGATTTCAACATCCAAGTTAGATTATCCAGCATGGTTTTGATGAAATTCATTCCCCCACCTAACTTAATCTGTATGTAATCGAGTTTGCTGCCAGAGAAGGAAAGTACATTTGCTGGAAGCCCAAACTCCTGGTTTCCAGCAAGAAAATTCAGTACATTTTGTTTATTGCTTTTGTTTCATATATAATGTATATGACTTCATGATGATTTGCTCAGGGAAGACAAGCGGAGGAGTTACGCTTGCATCTAGAATCCGATCATGCGCTCTAAAAGCATTACTGCTTCAGAGTCGCCCAAATCAACTTGGAATACCAGGTTCCCCCACCCCCGCCCCAGGGCTAATTTCTCTGCCCATATATGAGCTCACAGTCTGTGTTTCTCTTGTAATGCTACATTCTGTGGTGGGTATTTTCTGGGCTTTAAAAGCCTTGTCTTTCTTCCACTTTGTGTTGATGAAGCCAGCTACTGCTATTCTAAGTCCAAAGTTCTCTTAGAATGCTGGAGAATCTTGTGCAAAATGAAGGTTTTTATCACACCCCTGGACATCCCACTGCCTGGTTACACCGCTGAAACTTTTCTGAACCATCTTTGTCATCCCTATAAACCTGCTTCCCTTGTCTAGCAGACAGCAGCTCTGTTCTCGGGCTCTGAAGGCCGAATTCGCCCTCAGGCTGCTGTGACTCACACAGCCAGAATTTACACAACAGACCGTGGTGGGGGGTGCACTTTTGTTCTTGATTGGAGTCATTGCCGGTTAGGACGAACAGGCTTTGAATTATGTATTCTCCAAATCAAAAAACCCTGTCTTCTTTTTCTGACACAGAATTGGATTATGAGGGATGGGGAGAAGTTGAGGGCAATGTGTTTCTGGCATCATTACAAGTAAAAGTTCAGTTTTTAATAAGCAACTAACCCATTCTCTAGAACTAGCCCGATCAGATGGAACCGTAGTCTTCTCAAGGGGTGACAGGAACGTATAGCAAACGGATACCCAAAATGATTGTAGAGAAGTAGGTCTTAAAGTTGTAGTTTATCCACTGACTTACCAAGTTTCTAGGAGCAACCACGTCAATCCCATATCCATGTATATCAAAAACAGAAAAATCATTTTCTTTTTCTTAATCATATACTGATTTAATATATGGATCTATTAATGGTGGTACACTTTGAAGAGAGCTTGTTAAACTTGGGAAAGAACCGTGTTCTTCAACCCAGCAGAGTAGTTCAGTTTTTCTCCTCGGTGTGTCTTTCTCTCAAATGGGTACAATTACAGTCCATGACTATGAGAACTTCTGTTCTGGAAGAACTCCCTGTACCTAATACTTGAAGAGAATGTCTTCTTTCTACTCTACTTTGAGTGAATAGAGACTCATTTTACAACTCACACATCCCACTATCTGCAAAGCTCTACAGACCTCAAGGAGCTGGGGTTCTGGTGGGGCACCGAGAGGGTAAATGACAATTACACAAGCCATCACTCAGTTATAGTCGCAGGATAGAAGGAACAACTACAGGTGCCAAAACACACAACAGGGGTGACCTCCAGAATTTTCAGAAGTTGCATAAACATTAAGTGTTTTGATTCCCTTTTTTGATTACAAAAGGAATGTTTTTAAATATATAATATAAATATATATCAAATATATGTGACTTTGACATGAAATTGGGCAATTTCTTATGCTTTTGGGGGAGGAGGAGGCAATTTCTTGCTGCTTTCATTCATCAAAGCCTACTCGCTTCAAGAGATAGCTCTCATTAGGGCTGCTGCCTCGCCAACACTCAAAAGGTACTCACAGAATGCTATAGGAGTATCTTATGTTGTAAAAGAATGTTTTTCCCCAAGGAGATAAACCACATTTGTAGACCTTAAAAAATATTTTCTCATGATTTTAAGTGTCCACATTCTATCTTGCTTTCAGGTCATTCTGAATTAGTGGTCTCCTCCCCTATATATTAGCTGTGAAACCTGAATTCCCTTCCTCCGATTTCACCAAGGCAACTTAGGTATTCTAGAACTACCTATTTAAAATAATTCTTTAAGACTATCCATTGTAACTTTTTTGCCCTTGTGAAAATGCCTAGTAGAACTATCTATAATTAGCGGGGACTTGACTCCATAAATGAAGTTCCACCCATAGACTAGAATACTGTGCCATTAAAAAAAAAAAAATGTTGACCATATACATATATTTGAAGATGGACCAGGTTCTAAGCTACGAAGCCAAAAAATGGCAAAGGGCAGAACAACATACGGAGGCTGTCGTCATTTGTCCACCGAGAGAAGAACCGCAGTCACATTACTGACAAATGCATAAAAGATCTCTGCGCGGATACGTAAGAAACTGGGGACACCAGAGAAACTCGAAGAGAGGTTCTCAGAACTTTGGAGGCAGAGTCGGGAGCAAAGTTTGTTTTCACTGTATACCCGTCTGTAGTGCTTGAACGTTTTCCTTTCTCTACCACGTGCCCGCTTTGCTTTAACTTCTATTCTCATGTTTTTAATTGTCAGAAAATAAACATGTAAAAGCTGAGAGAATCGGGAACTTATTTCAAGATAAAATTAATGAAAATCAAGTAAAAGGGCACTAGCTTTCTTAAATTATACTTGGGTATCACAGTGGTTCCTTGTGTAAGGAAAACAGCCCCGCTAAATTGTAAATTCGCATTTATAATATGTCCTTTATTCCTAAACCAAAGTGCACTCTCTAAATTAGTTCTAGGCGCTCTGAGAAAGTTATTTGCACTGAATCACCAAGCAGTTAGCTCCTGTCGGCTTGCGGACAGACGGAAAGGGCACCAGGAAGCAGCCGCATTCGTGGAGGAGGAGAAAGCGAATCAGGACGCAACCCCGTGACCTCTGGCAACAAATAGTGCTCCGTGTGAAACGGGCACTAACAGAACATTCCATGCCGCAACCCTTGCCTGAGCTACAGTAATTAGAACTGTAATTCAGATTTGGGATTTTTCTCTGAGGTTTCACAGCTTATGAAGTCAGCAGAACAGGGTTATTAAATCATAGCCTGGTACCAAGTCCAGGAGATTTTTCTAAATGCAGAAGACAGCAAATAGAGGCACCAGCTGAGCGGTCCTGTGGGCGAGGCGCTGAACCCGCCACGGCACAGCTAATGACCTGTTTTAGGGGCACAGCTCATATATTCCAAATAACAGGGGGGAAAGAATTCCAAATAGCTTAACATCATTAAACCCAAAATGCTACTGGATCCTTCCTCTGTGGCATCATAAAATACCTTATCCAAGTGGAGACGGGCTATGCTTGCTGTAAATCAGGGAAAGTTTATGCCACCCCAGATGCAAACTTCGCACTAACTTGTTCACTCTGGGGAAGGTTCATGGGCTTGCTTTGTTTGGGGGTTTGGCTTGGTTTTTTTTTTAAAGCAATAATAGTCTTTGTAGGATGGCTGCCGTGTCAGCATTTATCTTGAAACTCGTGGATATGAGTTCTGACTGGAGTCACCTTTCTGACAAGTGTTATTGCGACTGTGTTTTATATCCCTGTTCAGAATGGTTTCTAATGATAATGCTCTGTCTACCTCGCTGCTTCACACTAAATTATAGATGCCACGATGACAGGGCAGACTGCATCCGAGCGCAGAGCCTGACTCCCTCTGTGTGATGTCAGTGCCTCCACCCTTCTGTGCCTGGAATTAAAAATGGGAAAGCAGAGATATGCAAAACATTTGTGCTTAAAAATAATGTTCTGTCAGTTATTAAACAAGTGATATTTCATTTAATCAGCTCAAGGGATTATTTTAAATGAAAAGGCAGAGAGGATGATTTTATTAACACATTCCTGCCCTAGAGTCCTACTGTAATAATTCTTTACCTGCCTAAATTAAAAAGTTATAATTCAGTCTGTCTACAGGAAGAAGTTCTGGGTGATTGGATTTTATTAGTTCTTTGATTTTTAGTTGCTCACAAATGGAGGTAAAGGCTGAAAAGCTTATCCTATAGCTCTGAGAATGTTTTAGCCACTTAATAAATCACCCCTTCTCTAGACGGTGATTGTATCCAGGACTTAGAAAGCAAGTGTGCTTCTGAATACAGTATTTTATCAAAATGGGGGCCGTCTGACCAGTCCACTTAGATAGTTGAAACTCCCTGCAATTCATCCCATCATATAATGAAACCAGTGTGGGAGACCTAGGTACTATCCAAAATGTATTTCTAAGTGTCATTTAATTGTTGGTTACATATAAGACAGTATGCTGGGATCTAGAGGAAGAAGAGACAAAGAGATGAATAAAATTGCACTTCTGGCCTTATGGGAGCTTACAGGCTAGTAGGGGAGGCACCCATCGAAACAAAGACTACAAGGGAGTCAGTGAAACAAAGGGCAGAGAAAAAGAGCGTAGAAGTGGCTGACTCGAAGGGTCGAATACCTACCCCGACCCAGTGCAGAGAAGCATCACCATTGTGACACCTTTAAAGAATATGGTATTTTATAGTTTACCAGGTGTTTTTAAATACATGACCATGTCTGCTCGTTTGACTTTCAAAACAATCCTGTGCAGTTAGGAGTATATTATTTCCATTTTACAAATAGAAAACTGCCAACAGAGAAATAATTTCTTGCCTGATCATTGATCTCATAATTTAAACCTGAACTTCAAAGTCTGTCCTTATTAGAGCAAAGTTTGCTAACCTGGGAATCTGTTGGATCAACCCATGTCAAGAGGAGTACTGTAGAGAAAACTGGGTGTGTGGACAAAGGAGCATGGTTCTTGGGAAAGGGTTTGCTCAAATTTTCAAAGCAGACCATGATTCCCAAACACAGTAAGAATTACTGTTGCGATAGATTCTTTCATCAGTTTTTGTGTCTGGCTTTTCACTTAGGTCACTAAATTGTTTTCATGTTTCCTAGAGAACAGGGAATATGTCATAAGAGTTAGTTTCCAGGGTATGTGGACACGGCTCCACTCCCAGCTGCCTTTGGTCTCATTGATTCCTACAAAGAGGGTGTTGAAGCAGCTCTTTAGTGATCTCTTTGTTCGTTCATTCATTCATTCATTCATTCACTTAAGCATTTGAGTACCTACAATCCTCCTGCTGAGTTACTCTTTAACTATGAGGTACAATGTGTGATCAAACAAGTTAATGACCTGTTTGTTCAACCCAAACTCTATGTGCAAAGATCTCTACCAGATGCTTTGAAGGATATAAAGATGAAAAAGGAATGGGACATGGCCTCAAGGATCTTAACATCGACTAAGAGAAGGAAATTGAGAACAACTGTGTAGAAGAGGCAAGATGAAATTAAGGTGTGGTAGGAAGAAAGTAGATTACCAAACCGTTCAGCCTTCTAGAAAGAGATGCAGAAATCAACACTGGGGAACATTCTGGAAGAGTGCTTAAAAGGAGTATTTTCAGTTCTTCTATTGCACATTAATTGTCATGTTCTTTCAGATTGTCTTCAAAAATGCACATGGTATTGGTCATCTGGTTAGTGCTCCCACCCAACTCGGGTAGTTATCCCTATCCCTTGGGCAGAATTATCCTGGCTATATAAAGGAGGAGGGAATTCAGCCAAAACTGCATTTGGTGGGAGAGTGGCTTTCTGTTGCATTTGGAACATACTCCTGTCATTTTCACTCATTTTCAGCCCTTTTGATGGATCTCTCCAGTTGGAAAGAACTCAAAAACAATTTCAGTGCAGATGCAAATAATCCTAACAAATTATTCTATAAATACACCACAAATAGCAATACTTTGTGGGGTTAATAGCTCTTACTTATCAAATAAGAAAACTGAAAAACAGAAGCTGCGTCCATGTGAGGAAAATGGCTGAACTCTGAATCCAGGGATCTGTTTGGTTCTTCTGGTCAACACGACTGCGCTACATACAACCTGGAAGAACCCTCACCACAGGTTGGCTCATGGTCCACAGGGATTGTATCTTTTTTAAAAGTAACGTGCCATCTGCCAACTCCTGCCCTCAATGTGCGAGGGGAAGGGGGGGGAGGGCCTGTGGTATTGCGGGGACAAGGGACCTCATCCTCTCATGAGCAGAGGCGCCCGAGTACAGCCAGGTCTCTGAAGGGCAGACATCGTGTTATAACTCTTGCAAATCGGGATTGCAGAAGCCATGGGTGGGAGTCGACATGCTTCGTCCTGTGTTACTGAAAATAGGCCACAGGTTGGCAATTCTGTATACAAAGTATCAACCACAAAATTTCAACTTAAGCTAGACATCACATTATGTGGCCTCAGATATATCAGACTTCCTCCTGACTGAATTAGAACTTTCAGTTTAATACAGTAGGTAATGAAATATAAATGCTTTCCTGATTCGACTTATTTTCTTTGGAAAGTGCAGTTAGACAGAAGGAGGAGGGGTGAGGGTTGGGGTAGAAGAATTTTTGTACTATTTAATGCAGAATTTACAAACATTGTAGCCAAAAGATATTTTAGTCAATAGTATTAGGTCATTAGGTCCTAGCCTTTGTTCTTCCAGGATCAGGGAACTTTCTAGGTTGAAAAACCATAATAGTTAAAAATCCGCAACTATCATGTATGGGGGGCAGTCGTACATGGTAATAAAATTAATAACAATAATAGCAAATGACCAATGAGAACTTCCTATGTGCCAGGCAAGATACACATATAATTCCATTTGTATCTCACCAAACTCACTGAGGTAGGAGCTCCCATTAACCCCATTTTACAAGAGAGTTCCAAAACAGTCAGGAAAGTTAGATAACTTATCCCAAGGTTTCACACCAGTAAGTCGTAGGTCAAGATTTGAACCCAGTGCTCTGACCCCACAGCTCGTGTTCTCCTCCACCTCTCTGTATCAAAGGCAAGACTTTGAGAAAGTCAGACACACCTGACTTTGAATGCCGTCTCAGAGCTGGTAACCTTGGACACGTTATTTTATTTTGTAAGCCTCGATATCTTTATCTGTAACATTGATATAATCATGCCACTTCAAAGGATCAGTGAGGATGAAAGAAAACCGTGTAGAAAAGCACAAAGTAAAACTCATATTATGGCCCATTACCTTGCACATAAATGTTCTACAAAATCTAGGGGATTTCTGGAAAAATAAAGAATGGAGATTTGTGATAGCAAATTTATGAAAGTGACAAATTAGATGACTAACAGAAGTTCTGAAAAGTGTGTATATAGAAACTGTAATGTGTATACATATAATTTGTATCTCTGTAGATCACTTCACTTTTGAGTTGTTCTCACTGCAACTACTAATAGTATTTTAGTTAAAAATTAATTAGTAAGCGTGAACTTAAAAAGTTAACATGGCGTTAACGAAGCAGATCTCTCTCAGAACCTGGAAATTGGAGGTGCGGCCCTGGTGGTGGTTCAGACATTATTTTACCTTTCCACTGGATTCTGGAAAAAACAAAAAAAATTTTTAAAAACCCTCAAATATAAAAAGAAAAAGGAGTTCATGCATAAAGCATGATGCCCTGAAGCATATTAGATCTGTTTATCTCTTTGTTTAAAATGAATACTACTTGGTATAGTTTACATAACATGGCAGGGATCAGCTTGATAAAGTGTTTATATCACCTGGGGAACACACCGGCTCATTTCCTCAACACCTTTCCACATGACTAGCTTGCCAGCAAGTGTAATAGCAAACAAAGTTTTAATAGGTCAAGAGCAGAGTAACTGCTCGCATTAACCAGAGGGAGAGAGGGGCTTGACGTGCACCAAGGCTAATAACTGACACTTTCAGCATGCATTTTTGAATGCTGCTTAATGGGGAGTTTAGAAGGAAAGGCTTTTATAAAAGCCTGAGATTACTTACAAGCTTTGGGTAGAAGGAGGAGGGAAAATGGAGCAGCGTCGCCGTGCGTGCACACTTGAAAATGCGGGTGCACTTTATGGCAGGTGGCTCACAGACCACTTCTCCATCACTTGGCTGCTTTAGCAACTCACAATTAACTCCATTATTAAGCTTAAGGATTGACTGCAGCGCTTCTATTTTCTTTAAAGCTGTCCGAACTAAGAGAGGCCCTCATTTTTATTTGTGTGTTGTCTAAGTGAAGCTGCTACTTAGAGACTGTTTTTGTCATATCACATCAGTTTTGCTGAAAGCTGCAACAAGGCAGATAAACATATGATCTATCTTGGAACCTTTCTCTTTTTCTTTTCTTTTTTTTTCCCTACTAGGAGGGGAAAGGAAGGTGGAATGTCTTTCTTTGTTTGTGTGTTTCTTTCTTTGCAACTTTGTCTTCCCTGGGCAGTGTGATTATTTACGAAGTTAATAGCATCTACAGAGTTCATAGGTCCCTCTTTTTCCCCCAGAAGCACACACAGTAATAAGTCTCAGTAAAGTTTGGGGATATGAATAGCTGTGTTGCTAACCCTTGGTTTGGCAGCCGATAAACGGCAGAACATGCTCGATACTGTATTTATGCTTCCTGCATTACCGGGACGGGAGGCACAAATCTGCTCCGCATTTAAACAGAAGAATGGACAGACCTCCTTTTGTTGCAAAGTCTGTGTCTTGTGTGGGTACTATCATTGAAGCCTGTTCATGGGAGTTCATGTGGCGTGTTCCTTAGATACTATGCACTGTAGCAAATGGGAAACTTTGTCAATATGTATCCAGGCTCCAGAGGGATACAGATCAGTAACTGAATCATAGGTAAATAGATAGATTAGATATGGCAGTGGCGGGAAACATGCTGAAAAACAAATCCACGAGAACAATTTTACAGGGCCTGCCTTCTATTTTCATAAGGAAACTAAGCCAAATAATCTGACAAGGGTGGAAATCAAATCATCTGTCAAGTTCCTCTACCTTTCATTTATCACACAGTTTAATACCGTAATGAAAAATAGCAAATGAAAAATGAAGTGAGTGACCAATGAAAAATGCATTCTCTGAGGACACAGTCACGTGCTGCTAGCCCGGACCCTCCGCCCCTGTGCACGTGTGACTGCTGGCAGAGGCCCCAAGGCCACACAGCCCCTTTCACTCGAGTATGACAAATCCAGGGATGACATTAGCGCCGTGGCTGGGAGAGTCCTCAAGACACTGCAGCTTTCCTCTGCCCCCAGTCTTCTCAGGCCGCCACAGTGTCTAAATCCCGTCCTGATTTACATCAAAATCTGGGTGCGTACAGGGCTGCTCTGTGTGGACGGAGGCCCAGCGAGTCCATACTCCGCCAGGAAGCGGAGCAGCGGAGAGAGGAACTATTGCTCACGGACTGTTCACCGTGTGCAAAGATGGGTCTTCGCCATCGCCCATGTCAGGCAGTGCGAACCCCATTTCACAACTGAGGAAACTAAAAATCAGAACAATTACTTTGTCCAACCCCTGAAAGTAGTAGAGGGAGAACTTAAACCCAGGCCTAGCTGATGACAAACAGATCTTGCTGCTTCCCGCAATCCAAGAAGATAAAAAATGTCCCATAAGGTGGATGTGCGGGCACCAGAGTGGAAGTAAGGAGAATAAAAAGGAACTTGGTAGATGGCTTTAAATATACAACTCTAAACAGTAACGACCAGCATATACTGGGCACTTACCGTGAGCCAAGCGTTTATCAAAGTATTCTATCACTGGTCTGATCACAGTAATCCTACGAGTGGGTACTAGTCTTACTCTCATTTCCAGGTGAGGAACCCAAGGCTCAGAGAAGTCAAGGAATTCACCCAAGTTTACACAGCTAGCAAGCGGGAAAGCGAGGAATCCACTCCAGGCAGCGGGTTCCAAGGTCTTCCTCTCAACTACTACCTCTCACCACCTCTTAAGCTGAAAGACCAGAAAGGGAGTGAGACCTTGCCTGGGGCAAAAAGGATCTACCGCAGCCTGTTGGTTTATTATAAGAAAAGGCCGTCATTAAGAAAATGGCTTTAGGAACGGCGATAAAATAGGTCCATTTACATACTTCCACCCATTAAAAAAATATATCATTCATCCTCAAGCTTCCTGTCCAAACAGTGTAAGCGTGGGGAAGAGATAACATTTATTTTGCCCACTTGGTACGGTCTTGCAGATTGTGGGTACTCAAATCAGTCTCGGGCTCCTAAGCCAAGATGATTAATAAGGCAGAATATATTTATTTCTAAGGAGCAGAGGAGTTGATTCTGATTGAGACACCGTGTGCTGTTGAGCCGCAAAACAAAACTGACCTCCGCATAATTAGGTTGGACATGGTGGAGTGAGGACTTGAACACAAATAGTTCTATTTTGACAAGCAGGATTCAAGAGCAGCTGCTTTCTTTTCTTTCTTTTTTTTTTTTTTTCAAAAGGAGGATGATGATTATTTAATATTTGCTGAGTGCCAACAGTGTACTCAGCGCTGCGCAGACCTAGGAACTGGATGTTGGAAACTGCCTGAAGGGAAACGTTAGCAAATTAAAATCCATAGAATCGGCATGAAGGCAGCCGAGGAATACCTGATTAGAGGAAGGCTCTGGGCCCGTCCCAGAACAACAACAAAAAAGGCAGCGATAAGGCAAGAAAGGAAAACCTGTGAGGTTCAAATCGCAGAGATGCAGTCGCGTGGAAAAGTACGCTTTAAAAGAGAGAACTCCCACCCAGTGAAGCTGATAGAAAGGAACATAAACTTCAGCAGGCAAGATGGAGGGCAGGAGAAGGAAGAATAAATTCAGAGAACAAAGACATCAAGGCAAATGATCAGCCCTTCTACGAGGCCTTCAAGAGAAGGAGGCCTGGAGGAAAGGCAGCCACGGATCAGGGTACTGGGAGCGGCTGGGCCATGCACAGAGCACCGCTGAATTATTGTTCCGCCAGCGCATGCGTGGTGCGGGGCGCGCGTAAATCTCTGGCGGGGCGGGGGTGGGGAGGCGCAATGCTCTTTTGGTTGCGAGGGGGAAGCTATGTCCTGGAGATGATGAGGGCATCAGAGAGAGCTACAATCAAAGAAACTATGTTCCATCGCCCGAGAGACGGATGGCCCTCATTGGCAAGTCCTACAGCAGCCAAAAAAAGCAGCTGACCGTGACCTTCACCCTATCCCCCGTGATCACAGCGGGGGCAGCACCCAGGCCTCCCAGCCAGGGGACAGGGAGATCAAGGCTCACCTCTCCAGGAGGGAGGTGGCATTCTGGAAAGAACCAGTGCAATAGTGGAATCAGGGCAAATGGGGGAAGACTTAAAAGCTATGGAGTCCTTGGAAGGAGGCCCGGAAACCACGGATAACAGAAGTGGTGGATGTGAAGCCTTCCGACTTTCAAAGGACTTTAAGAAAGAATGAAAACAAGAATAATTCGTGCAAGAGTATTAAACGAAATTGGTACCGTGGACAAGTGCTAAAATTCTGTTACACCTTCAAACTAGTTAAGAGATGGAAAGCAAGGAGTAGGAATAAAAGCCCATTTCTTTCCATAGAAAGAGGTTAATTGTGGGGAGCCCAGGGGAGAATGCTGATACCAGCTTTCTTCAGGCTTAATAACAACCTGGAAGAGGAAGATGAAAAAGCAAGATGGCAAAACTTGATGAAAAAGAATTATTGAAGGGTATTTGAGTCATGGAAGAGTCTGAAAGTCTAGAAAACACAGATAATGGGGGGGGGGGGGGAGCAGGGAAATTAAAAATACCCCAGCAAGCAAAAATTCAGCTAAGGCAGGAAGAGGGCCATCCACCTCGGAAAGGAGAAGGAAAAGCTAGGGATCCCCTGCACGTCTCTCTCCAGGGCTTGGCATACTGGGTATAGATGCCCTGAGTGTGGTCCTTTTGTAGGATTCACTGAAACTAGGGGTTGGCCGTTGTTTATCATCTGCTACTATGAGACCTCAGCTCCTCAGCATTTTATTTTCCTCTAGCTGTAAAATAAGGACGATAAAACTGGTCTCATTTCTAGGAATACTGAGGAATCAGGTCTGTTACTGATGGAAAATTCCAAGTGAAACTGTGTTCCCCCCCCCTTATATTTATTGATTGAATTAGTGGACAATTCTCCAAAACACCCAAGTGGCTTTTGTATTCCATTTTTCTGCCCGCCTTTGGCACATGACTAAAAGCTCTTTTCTGTTCACAAAAACAGCTGCTTTATTTCTATAGATAGCACCAAAGCATACCTGTGTGTCTAAGTCAGTCATGGTCCCCTGGAGAAAGGTGGTGGTGTATGAATAGGAAGTTAATCAGCTTCTTATAAGATAAATACTAGCTATTTCAAATTTAAAGGAAATACTGTCCCACCCCAAAGCCTGATGAATAATATCTCAGGATGCCAGGGAGTGAATTTGTACTCTGCTACTTCCTGCCCCCACCCTGCCATCCCCAGCCATCTGGAGAACAGAGGCCAACCTCTGAGACAATAACTCGGGAGAGCAAGAGTTTAGGTGGGTTTTTGTGGCTGAGTTCGATGGTGTCACAGAGTAACAGCAGAAGTAAGAGGGACCGGTATGGTTAACACTAGTGGAGTCCGTTACAGTTTATATAGTGTTTTCATGGCCATTATTTTGTATGATTCTCACAAGAACCCTGTCATGGGAGTCCACACACCATCATTTAATAGATGAGAAAACCAGAGCCCAGAAAGTTTCACCACTAGTTAATGAACAAAAGAGCTAGAACTCCAGCTTGGCTGTTTTAACTACCCAAACCCATTTTCTTTCCAATTCACCAAATAAAAAAAGGAAGAAAAAAGGTCTTTCCTTACTTAAGTAACCCTGCAGGCATATGGAATAGTTGATATTTATCAGACCCCTCTCCTCCCCAACACACACACACACACACACACACACACACACACACGCCTACCACACCCCAGCCCATCCAAGAGAGCACTGAAGGTAAATGAAAGTGGCAACTTTGACTCCCACTTGTTAGCAAGAGCAAACCACTGGAGAGATGTGTTTACACATTCAACATTACCTTTAGGAGGTCTGTGGAGACTTTGATTTCTATTTGCACTCATCTTATGTTAGTGATTTTCATATTACATTAGCAAATTTAATCTCTGCTAATGTGATAGGAAGTTACTAACACAATGAGACTTGATTTAACAACTTGCAGGCTTTGGTGGCAAAAGCAAAATTTGCTAGCAGAACACCAATTCCAATGTGTAATTAGAGAGTAAATCAAGATACAGGGACATCAGACATTCACACATTTCAGATCTAGAGTAGAGCCAAGGTAGAAGGTAGGAAGTTTGGGACCCAAGAAGCTTGTCAATGGGGAAGAGTCAGCTTGATGAACCACTGTTGGGCTTGAGATCTTTTTGTTTTACTCTGAGTTAATAGCGTATAATTACATAGCTTCTTATTCACTAGACTTACTAGAACCTCAGGCAAGCATGGGGGCTGAAATCACCACAATAATGATCAAATTTCAGTTATCAAGCCAAGGTGGCATTCTTGTCCAACTCTAGCGCTGGACAACTGGAAAGCAAATGGCTTAGCCTCCCTGGGGGCACCTTGCTCCTGACCACTCTGCTGTAAGTACCAGTAGTGGGGAAAACATGCAAACAAGGAGCCCCCAGAGAAAGAAAAAAGAATCCCCAAGTGTAGGGAATGGCTTCAGGACAGGGCACTACTGGCCCTCTCCGGGAAATTCTGAGGAGCTCCCTCTAATAATAATTCTTATTTATCCTAGGCTTCCATAGTACAAGTGATGGAAGATGATTGGAAATGCTTTTGAGTCCTGGTAATAAGCCAGAAAAAGTTGAACATACTTCTAAAGAAAATCTCTTTTTCTATCTATACGTTATAAATATGTAGTTTAGATCATCAGGAGGCCAGATACTGAAACATCTCGGAATGTAGTCAAAGTACCAGGGTTCTTAGGTCATAACCCAACCTTCTCCCACAGAACTTTTGAAATAATCTGTGTAGGGGGCAGCTGGCTGGCTCAGCCCGGAGAGCATGTGACTCTGGATCTCGGGGTCATGTGTTCAAGCCCCACGCTGGGTGTAAAGATTACTTGAATAATTTTGAAATATCTGTTTCAAAGCTGTTCTGGAAGCAAGCACATGTTTCAGACCCACCCACTTCCGCGACTGAAACCCCTATTATTATTATTTTTCTTTTACCAAGCGAGGACTTATTGCTACAATATATACATGCATGCACTGGATAATAAAACTTCCCTGATTACCTTATAACTGCACATTAAAAATTTACTAAGATAAAATTAATGTGATTTTAATACTATTGTTTTAATATACAGAATGTCAGGTGACAGCGACAAAACGCTTTGGAATTCAGCGTGCAGCACGCCTCCTTTGCAGCCCCTCGCAGCAGTAGCTGAACCGGCAGATGACCGTTGTCTGTTAAAATTTCTGATGTGTGCATCCCAGGGGAAATAGCTGAAGTTGGGGCCTTTTAAAATGTGACCGGACGATGCTTTTCGAAACTGTAGCGTAGGGAACTTCCCTGCATGACGGAGACTGGGCCAAACCGACAGATGAGGAATGCCATTGCCTGCACCCTCTTCTATGAGATGCAGCCAGAGAAAATAACTTCAAAGAATCTTTTGATGGAGAAAAAAATGTTTTCATTCGCCCGTTTTATGATAGTGCTGCAGGATACTTACAGTTGATTTACTATAATGACGGGACCTGTCTACTGTCCCAAAGGAAAAGAAATTCTACCTTTCTCCTGCCACCTACCTGCCGTGTTTATTATTCCCAACTAGACGTGCAGACAGGCAAGGGATGGGTTAAAGGGAAAGATGGTTGGAACACAGCGAATAGAGATCATCAGACTCCCGCCAGTGTCACTTGCACGAGGCTGCCTGTGTCCCAGGGCGGGAACGTTCCCATGGTCAGGTGCCTGCTCGCTTCAAACCCCCATAAAGAGAGCGGACCTCCCAGTTCTGCACGGTGACTGAGGGGATCTGAGGGGCCAGGGAGAAGGAACAGCCTGGCTTGCACCCCGCTGGGCAAAGACTCAGCCAGAGGAAGTGCCAGGACACTGTGCTGACCCACTTCGGGCCCTTCCTCTCTGTTTGTTCCCAGGCAAAAGAGATACAAAAGCATCACTATGGCATGGTGAAAAGTTGGAGAAGCATTCTGGAAATTGACATGCAAATAAGCACTCCAAGTACTTCACTTTGTTCGGAAAATTCCCATCGCAGGGACCTATAAAAACACCAATCAGAAGACGGGCAGTGATGGGAAGGGGCCGGGTGGTTTTGCAGCCAGTCTCCCCCTGTAAGGGATTGTTTCTATTTCATGACCCAGTGTGAGCTGGCACAGGTAAAACTAAACACACACCCAGAACATGGCCTAGAAGACAGCAGCTGCAGCTGTGACAGATACGTATCCTGTAATAGCACCCGCGCGTTCGAGGGCGTCTTCTAGGAACGGTCCTAGCTGCCCACGAAAGCCCTGAGATGCAAACATGCTTCCTAGCCTGGGTTCATGAGAGAAGCGGGATGTTTCACATAGGACAAAGGCAACTGCCTCCACAAAGCCAGCTCCTGCGCTGAGCAGATGCCCAACCTCCTACGTAAAGACATTCCTGTTCCAGACGGGGATCTTAAGACCAAATCCCTGCCTTAATCACTTCATCACTGCTTCTTAGATCACCACCGCCTCCCATAACCTAGGTGTCAAGCTCCCACCAGCAGATCCCAGGACACACCCTATGCAGTGCTAACTGGAGTCAAAGATGACCTGGGAGAGTGGGATGGCTGCCCGGTGCGTGGCCTGCACCAGGCTTCGGAAGGTCCCTATGACTGAATTTATGAAAACACCAGACGCCAAGAAAACCAGCCCATTCTTAGAGTGGGTAGCCCAGGCCATGTGTAAAAGGAGGCACAGAGGTTGGAGGTGAAGGGATTGAGGTGAAGTTCTGGAAGCTGGGCTCTTTATTAGGAAATGAGTGGATTCGTTCTGACCCTAACAGTAAAACAAAGCGAAAAGCCTACTTCTTTTTATGTTGTGTGTCCTGCTCCCCTCACCAAAGGGGGCAGACAATCTGTGTTGTGCAAGGCCACTTACCATCATTGTCTTCTCCCCCCTCCCCATTATCCCAGAGCCAACCCTTCGTGAAAATTATCACCCCTCCCTCTCCCTCACTGGAGACATTCCTTGTCAAGAAAATCAAGCCACACACTCAAAGCTCTGAACTCTGTTGCTGGATTTATCATCTATCTGCCAAGGAAGATTTTTTTCAATTCAGTAGCAATTCAACGGACTTAAAATAAGGACGTTGTAATCCCATATAAGTCCAAAGGAAGGACAACACTAAAATGGGTTAGTTCAGTGGCCCGATAAGGAGATCAGAAACCAGGTTCTTTCCTTCTTTCGGCTCTTGTCTCCTTAGCATACGGGTCTCAGCCTTAGCCTTGCTTCTCATTTAGATTTGTAGTGACAGCCACATGCTCACGGCAACGTCCCGATGAGGAGGAGCCTTGCTTTTTTTTTGGGGGGGGGGGTGCTTCCTCTTTGGAGGGTGACACAGAACTTCTCCCCAAAGCCAAATCCAGCAGATTCCCCCGAACCTCTCAGGACAGTGGCCCCCAGAGGCATCCTCGACACCTTTCTTTCTCTAACATCCCACATTCAGTCTCTCAGCGCATACTGTCAGCTGTCCCTTCCAAAACGGTCCTGAAGCTGACCACATCTCACCTGGCCTACGACAGTAGCCTTCGTAATGGTGTTCCCACCTTTGTCCTTTCTTCATATTCTCAGTTCGAGAGCATGATTGCGCCCCAGTTCCACTGAAAACTCCCATGTGGCTTTGACATCATATTGTCATCGTGTTCAGACATATTTAAGGCTATATCCTTGACAGCCCACACCACTGTCTTGTCATCTCTCTGCCTTCCTCCTTGCCACTCTCTTTCCCAGACGCTGCTCTGGCCACGCTGGCCTCTGCTACTCCTTAAACACACAGTGCACATCCCCACCTCTGGGCCTTTGCACAGACTGTTTCTTCTTCCTGAAACACTATTCCACCATATAGCCAAACTACCTTACTTCCTTCAAATGTCTAATCAGATGCCACCTTCTCAGTGAGATTTTTTCTGGCCCCGTTATTTTATATTGCAACACCCTCTCCCTGCATCCCCTGTGTTCACCCCATCTTACTTTTTTCCATAAAATTTCCTACCATCTAGCATACCATAATTCACTTATTTATCTTGCTTTGTTTTGTTTTTTTTTTTAACTTCCTATTGGAAGCTCTATTGGGGAGAGTTTTCGTTTCCCCACTTTGCTAACTTAAGAACCTAGACCATTGACTGGCACCAGTAGGAACCCATTAACTACTTGTTGAATGAATAAGTTCTGAAACCAGTTGTGGGCAGTTAGACCCACAGTGGCTTTAACCAGTCAGGATTCCTGCCTGTGGCTGAGCTTGCTTCCCCTAAAGAATGCAGTAGACAGAGGGAGATGGGTACTTGGGGTATTTTTAAGGAAAAAAATAAAAAAAGACAGGAAGAGTTTTGGTTAAGCAATCAACAGTCCTGACGTATTCCTTGATTTATTTCCCAGAGGTAATTATCACTTATCCCAAGTCAAGAAAAATGCCTTACTTCATTGATTCTATTTTTCCCCACATTTCAACATCTTTAACTTTGGGGTGCATCTTACAGTCAATGCTATCTTATGCTCCTGCAACTGGCAGTATTTTTTTTTTCCTTAGAGCTTCATAAAAGGATGCAGGATTTTAAAATGGATGATGTCTTAGAATCAGTGAAATCCCGTAGTATACTTTGAAACATGGCATGCTTCTGAAGTATGAAGCAATAGGAAAGAAGAAAGAATATTATCATTATTATCCATAGACACATAGCTGGCTGCTATTTAAAAAAAAAAAGTTTTGAAATATCTCATGATCTCCAGCAAAACTGGACAATCTCTTTTTCTCTTGCCTTCCTATTAGGAAGCTTTGATTTAAGATAATGTCTGAGCAGAGAAGCTTCATTCAGTGCTGTCATTTGACCCAGATTGTATGTTTTTATAGCCTGAGCCAATTAGTTAAAGTGACTTTGACTATAATAGGGACCTGTGACATTCCTCAATATTATTGCATTAGTCACCCTGGAAGAGTTTCTGGCTTGTGTTTGTGATCTGGCTCTGATTGTGCCTTCTTCATCTCAGTATTTCTATGATTGGTTGCTGTCCTACAACATAATGACCTTTGAGTCCTTGAAATTAAACCCTCTCTGATTTTCTTTATTTCAATAAGTCCTTGGCACCTGATGGAACAGTGTGAATCACCTTTATTGTTCTGATTACTAATCAAGCGGTTTTTCTTTCAATCTTTTTAATCGTTATGAACCAAATGAGGATTGGGCCTGGAAGTCAGAAATGGGCTGTGCTCCCAACTCCGTTCCTGGACAATGGGGTAAACCTGGGCGAATCACTTACCTTCCTCTCACTGTCCTTGCTACTCATGGAGAGATTGTTCTAGATTATCTAGTTCTTTCAGTCCATGCCGGCATGGGTTTGTAGTGCCAGGCCCAATGTGTGTTTTACTAGGACTACAGTCCCAGCCTCCATCCCAAGGCTGCATTGGAGGAGGGCTGGATCTCATTAAATATACTAACTTATTTACAAAATGAAGTTAGATAAGCCCGGAGCATGAATTCCTCGAGGGTAAGACAATGTTGCATTGACTTTTGTAACCTATTACTAGACAGACACTCCTTGAAAATGGAGACAGTAGCTATTATAATTCATTTCTATATCTCCAGTGTCCCCCAATATGTAAGCGCCTCATACTTGGTTGTCGATGAACAAATAACTGAAATGTAGTTTTCCCACTCCTTCCATTCTTTCTCCATTCTTCCCTGTAATGTTCTTCTTTTTTTCCTACCACACTCTTCTACCTTTACATTTGTTTTTTATGGCCCATTGGTATGTCATTTTTCATTAATACAAGTCCTAGTCTCTTTCTTGTGGTAAAAGATGCATGACATAAAAGTTACTTTTTGACCATTTTTAAGGGTACAATTCCATAGCTTTAAATACATTTACATGGTGCAACCAACACCACTATCCATCTCAGGAACTTTTTTATCGCCTAAACTGAAAACCTGAACCCACTGAGCAACAGCTCCCCAATTTGCCCCTCCCCCGAGCCTCTGGTAACCACTGCTGTACGTTCTGTCTCTAAACACTGGCCCATTGTAGGTATCTCACGGAAGTGGAATTCTCTTTTATTTCGGAGTTTTCCCCTTGCTCCTTCTGACCCTCCTTTCCCTCTACTTCTGCCTTTCCTTTCCTTGCTCCTTATAACCGCCCTCTCCCTGCACGGGCCTCATCTTCTCTATCCTTCCGTGCTCCCCTAGTTGCCATCCACCACACAGCACTGCCTTCACATTTTCTTATGTCTTATATCTACGCATAATTTTTATATCTTAGTTCATTTATAAAGTTGTGGTGTTACATTTAAATGTGTTACGCAACATTTGTACAAAAGATACAAAATATGACTCCTTAAAAATTTTGCAAGCAGGTTCTAGAAGAGGCTAGCTCATAAAATGACCGCACTGGAAAGCACGGGACAGAGAGGAGAGGGGAGCCAATGTCCTTAAGAGAGGTTTGCCAGGGAAACCATGTTTCTGTTGGAAAACTGCTGTAGGATTTATATAAACTGAGAGACATAGCAGACAGAGAGATACAGACAGGTCTAGATATGTATCTCACAAAGACAGGAAAGCCAGTTCCCTCCGAGCCAGAGAGAAGAGCCCCCGGGTTCACTTACAAAGGCATAGTGATTCCCCATCTCTCATAAAGTGCAAGTTAGGCACTCCGGTTACTGATCTTCCAGACCAGCTTCTCCCTGAAGTCCCAGCTATTCACAGCAGGCCGAAACAGAGTATTTCAGGGAAGTTGTAAACAGGACAAGCACCAACACTTTAAACACGCAAGCATAAGTACACAGAGAGATTATTGTAGAACAGATATACATTTCATAAAATCTGGAAAATAAAGTCAAAATGACAATTTCCTACTCTCTTTTCCCCATACTTCCTAGGTTTTTCTTTCCACGCACCAGCAGTCTTTGAAATCTACCGCAGCAGAGAGGAAAGAAAGTTAAAGATTTCTAAATAAATTACACTGAATGAATCTAGACTTAGTTTAAGCCATGATGTAGGAGCAGTAGAGGCTGTTTCAGAGTACATGGTGGTAGCCAATGGATCCTCCTTAAAATGGGAAAAATAAAAGGGCTTATCTCGAAGAGTGTTGTGACAACTAAATTAAATGTATATGTAAATCACTGGCATTCATTCTAATCCCCGGTACCTCAAAGCTGGTGTGCACGAAAGAAAATGGCTAATAAGGAAATCTAGCCTATTACCCCATAGATGGATTTAAAATCCGAATGTTGCAAATTTGGGGATACTGGCTTTTGCAATGGTTAGATTTCTTAAAAATGAATATCCAAATTTGTGGCGAGTCATGCTTTTCCAGCTTTTTAGGGCTGAGGAAAGCATAGGTCTTTGGCGCATGCAACCCCAGAATCAGCAGCTGGTTTGCAAACTCTACCCCATGATGTGGTTGTAAGAACAGCATTCTTATTCCTTCCATTCCTCTTTTCTCCCCTTATTTTCTCAATGTTCTTTGGTTCCGGTTTTGCACATTTTATTCCTGCTTCATCTGTATAGTTTTTATGGTTTTCTTATCCCTCTTAGTCCTTTGTACTTATCTTTTAAATCTTCTCTGGTTTCTTTCTTACTACACAACATCTTTCTTCCTTGTTTCTATTCCCTGTTTAATTTTCTACTCTCCTTTTTTGCATTTGCATTTTCTCATGTTCACATTTAGTCTGTGGCACTTTCTAGTCAAACCAGTGACTGTAAAATTTTCTTACCATCTTGCAGTCAGGTTCATGATACCTATCCACTTCTGAAATTTATCAGCCTGGTAATCTTTCACCCAAAGTGGTGTTGATGATAGTAACACAAACCAGGAATGTTAGTGAATCTATGGATTTTGAGAACAAAATAGCAACATGTCTACAGGTTATTTGTGTTCTTTTCCCAGTGTTGATCACATTCACATTTGACACGGTATTCCAGTACCAGGTACCGCATAAGTGCTCAACAAATGTTTGCTGCTTAAATTTAACTTACATTAAAGACTATACTTTCAGGGATCATTTCTATAGTTTGTTAAATTTAACTTACATTAATCAAACCTTTCCTTCATATGGATTTATTTGATTTCCCCAACAACCTCCTGACATTAGATAAGACGTGTAATATCGTGTGCTTCTGAGGGCTAAGGGAATCGATGGTGGAGAGATCCATGATTACTGAAGACTGTAGAGCTGTCTGGTTGCTAAGCCAGACCCAGAACTCAGGCTTCCTAATTCCAAGGCGTCTGCCGGACCCCCATGCCGCACTACTGGGTTCTGCGTTTGCCGCCAGCATCCTGCCCCGCGGTACCACTGTTGCTATTCCAGGTTAGAACGTCTGCTCCGGGACCCAGGGGACTACTGAGTATAACCATCCCTTACTGCTCCTAGATCCACCTAATATCTGCAAAGATATTAGGAGCACCGAGTACAGTCACAAAAGCTAACATTCACTGAGGGCTCATCATGTGCCGACCAGTATGATTTGCATGGATTAATTCGTGTCTCCACTGTAAGTGGCAGCTTACAGTAAATACAATAGAGTTCTCTAAATGCTCTCTATGTATTACCACACATCCTACCAAACATCACCAGAACCATCTGGCAGAGAAAATGTATCTACCCCTATGAAAAGACAAAGAAGCAAAGTCTTTAGAAGATTAAAATAAAATCAAAGTGGAGCCCACAGGTCCGGTCTCCAAGTCCTCTCCTCCTCTGCAATGAGTCACCAGTCTATCCCATTCGCCTTGCTGATGGACTAGTCCCAAACCGGCACCAAGCTCTTGGCGTGATGGAAGTACATCTTTATATTTAAGATTGCCTCCCTGTTTGTCCTAAATGTTAAAGCCTTCTTTTCATCCAGAGGCACTGTTTCTCCTCAAGGTTATCTGTAAGACCCTCCTCTGTGTTCATTGTTGGGGCATTATCAGCCAATCATAGCAGAATCAAGGATAGTTATAATGAAAGGAAAATAAAGAAATCCCATGTCTAGGAAGACAAAATACTAGTACAGACATCGTATCAATTAAGGGGGGAAAAAATCTCATTGCCAAACATAAATCCCAAAGAAAAGAAGACAGTCATTACAATAATAATAATTACTATTATTACTAATATGAAAAGAGAAAAGCTTGGTTCCAAGTTCACTGAAAAGTTTCCCTTCCGTCTTGAGTGATTCTTCTCTAGAGCCTCCCAGGAGCGCAAGCCTATAATTTTAATTATATCTTGGCATTCTCATAAAGCAAACAGCCTGCGCAGGTAGTATTTATGACCTGTTAGGAAGAATACTTATGAATATGCTTCGCAAATTCCAACTGCACTGATCTGCAATGGGCCTTCTCAAGGACAGAACGGGTGAGTCGGAATACACGTAGGAGAAAAGTTGCTCATTAAGGGAAGGTTTGTTATCCAGCAACGTATAATTAAGGTGACGGTCCCAGCTTCTGTGACAGCCGACACTCGGGTAGTTGTTTGATTGCTGCGTGGGTCAGAGATCAGCTCCTGCTACAAGATGTAGCCACATTAGTGTGTTAGTGAACAGGTTAGAAAGTAAATTACAGCTGCCTTTCTCAAGCACATTACTGTCGGTCTTCATTGTTTTGTTTCTACTGTACATCAGCAGGACTGTGGCTTCTGAAGACTTTGTGTGACAGGTTAGGCATTTTATCCTTTGAGTAAACAGTAATCATGGTGCGAAGAAAGTGGGGCATTGGAGATTTTTTCCTATTCTTTGAGAATTCCACTCTTCCTTTTTAGTTTGCTCCAAGGGCTCATTGGGGATACATATATTAAGCCCTTTAAATAGTTCATAATAAATCTTTGTCTCAGGCTGATTCTGACAGTTTTTTAAAGAGTCTTTTAAGAGAGAATCCTCAATCATTTGTTAACCCGTGGGGGGATCTTCAGACTTCGGGAAAAAAATAACAGCCAGGGCTCTTGGGTAGTGAAAATACAATGTAGGAAAAAATATATAAATATGGAAAATCCCAAGAATATCACCTTACTGAGATTACTTACATGTTCTGCATGTATCTGAATGCTTTCTTTCTTCCCCAACAAGCCAAAAGGAGAAAGGAAAATAATTGTCAAGCTAGCAAGGATTTTTATCGATAATTTTGTTTTTGGACTAAGATACATCTACTAAAATGTTAGACTTCAAATTGTATAAGAGAAGGTATTCTTTTTAAAGTAAGCTAATTCTCTCAGTAAAAAGATAATTTCTCCTTTGCCCTTGTTTCCCCTTTAAGACTACTTCGGTCTTCCCCCAAATTACTTCTAGACACACTGCTATTTTACCTGGTTGGAGAGAAGCAGTCTACTCTTCGAGAAAAGATTGAAGATAGTGGTTGTTAGTATCAACAAAAAAAACTCTGAAGGGCAAGACATAGCCTTCAGAATAAAGACCTTCCTAGGTTGACATGAGATTTTTAGTTTCCACTTTGGATATAAGCTAATTTTGTCCAGTATATTAGATGCTTCACAATTTAAAGAACATAACACGATTTGCGCACCAAAAATATAATACACGAACTTTATCGGAAGAAAGTAAAAGCTGTACTATCTACCATGTAAGTAATTAATATGAGTAATCATTACAATACCTGTGCACTGTATGTGCAGGGACTGGGAAATACTCTGAAGTCTCTCTGCGGAAGGAAAGCGTGCTCGGTCCCCAGTGTTTTATGTATACAGTGTTTCTATTTCAGGGAAGCTTGTGTTGATGTCTTTGGTTTTGCTTGTGACTGAGTGACTAAGGAGGGTCCTGAAAGATGCGGGTCATAACTTTGAGCAAAACAGGAGGCTAAGCATCACAACAGGGGCATTTTCTCCATGGATAAGACCTGAACCTGCATGTCACTTCTACAATGCAGTTTTCTCAAGCTCTTGAAAAATCCGAAGAACTTAACTGACGACATGCAAATGGAGTTTGTTGAGAATAAATGCAATAATAAAATGGAGCAATAGGCAAAGGACAGCCTACTGTTATAGATGGATTCCTTCTCACGGAGGGTCAAATAATTGGAGACCCAGATCAAGGGCAACCATAAATACCTGGAGTCCCTGCAGTTGAGAGGATTAACCACAGAACAATTATGACAAATGCAGTGGGAGCATTCAGCTACCAGGCAACAAGGAATACGTGCTGCCAGTTTTTAAAATAATTATTTGGCATTATAGGATATACAATTTAGACCCAGAAGCCATCCGATAGAACGCTGAAATGTCGATGTTAAAAAATATCAAGTACAACATTAGAGAGTTATATGTGAAGCAGGGAAAGGGGCAGTAATGCAGTAATTAATACAAATTTGCGTTGCACCCAGTTTGAGAAAAGGATGCGTCTACCCATTTTCACCATCACCATTAGCAATAGCCTTTATCTTTTTAAATTGAAGAAAAGAGGGTAATTCTACAGCAAGGCTAATTGCGAACTATGTAAATGGAGTCATTAAAAAATGTCTGCTTTTTTTTTTTTTATCCCCACCACTTGGGAAGATTATGCATAGCCTTGAAGAAAATATACAAATGACCTAAAGTCGAGTTCAGATATGGAAATGATGCCGGCATATATGTTATGATGCCTACACATCTATTAGCTGGCCAAAATTATAATGATGAAGCCCTGTCTTCCTCACAGTAAAGCACGGTTACTTCTGCCAAAGGATTAGAAGACTTCGTTTAGGTGCTAAGATAGAGCAGTGGTCATTGAAACTTACTGGGATCATAAGTAAAAGGAAAATTTGCTTAATTATAAGATGTCAAGATAGATATTCATTAGCAAAGTAAGCTATAGATAATTACCGGGCTATCTCCCACTTCTGGCTCCCCTAAATTACTACAAGTATAAATAATGTTACTAGAATATTCTCCAATAAACCTCAATCCTTTATTGATGATGGATTTAATATAGTACTTCTAACTGAAAACACTTTGAAAAGTAACCACTTCAAGACATGCTGGACCAAAGCATAATGAAACCAACAAATTCTAGCTGCTCAAATTTCTCCTATATGATAAAAAATAATAAGTGAGCAGAAGACACTGACTCAGGAGACATTTGTGGAGACCTGCCAACCCAGGCTCTCCTCTATCCCCAGATCACACGTGCACCCGCACGGAAATAAAAACTGGCTACTTCCAATAAGGGGTTAATATCCAAAATATATAAAGAACTCACACAACTTATTATAAAAACAAATGACCCAATTAAAAAATAGGCAGAACTCTTGAATAGACATTTTTCCAGAGAAGTCATACAGATAGCCAATGGGCACATGAGAAGATGTTCAACATCAGTCATCATCAGGAAAATGCAAATCAAAACCAGAACGAGACATCACCCTACACCTGTCAGATTGGCTAAAATCAAAAGGACAAAAAAATAACAAGTGTTGGTGAGGCTGTGGAGAAAAGGGAGCACTTGGAACTGTTGGTGGGAATGTAAATTGGTGCAGCCACCCTGGAAAACAGTATGGAGGCTCCTCAAAAAATTAAAAATAGAACTACCATGTGGACCATGCAATTTTACAGCTGGGTATTTACCTAAAGAAAATGAAAATGCCAATTTGAAGAGCTATATGCACCTCTATGTTCACTGCAGCGTTATTTATGACAGCCAAGGTAGGGAAGCAACCTAAGTACCCACCAATACATGAACAAATAAAGAAGTTCTCTCTCTCTCTCTCTTTCTCTCTCTCTCTCACACACACACACACACACACACACACACACACACACACACACACAGAGGAATATTATTCAGCCATAAAAAAGAATAGAATCTCACCATTTGCCACAGCATGGATAGACCTAGAGAGTGTTTTACTAAATGAAATAAGTCATGATTTGGCTTATGTGTAAAATCTAAAAAACAAAACAATCAAAACAGAAACAGACTCATAGGCACAGGAAACAAACCGTTGGTTACCAGAGCAGGGAGGGTTGGAGGGAAGGCACAACAGGTGAAGGGGGTTAATAGGTACAGTCTTCCAGTTATAAAATAAGTCATGAGGATGAAAAGGACAGCATACGGAATTTAGTCCATAATATTGTAATAACTTTGTATGGTGACAGATGGTAACGACACTTACATTGGGGATCTTTGCATAATGTATAAAAACATCGAATCACTATGATGTACACCTGAAACTAAGGGGATATTGTATGTCAGTTACACTTCAATTTTGAAAAATCGCCATGTGCTAGACCCCATCTCTGAGAAGGCAAATTTGAAAAAAGCCACATATTTATATCAACATTCACTTGAATTTTCAGTCATTGCTTAGTTCTCTAACGTTCTCCAGGGGAAACTGCCAACCATTCAGAACTTTTTCTCTGTCAAACAAATGGATCTCAGGCCAAGCTTCTAAACTCCTCCAATCTTCATTCCTGTTAATCACATGACAGCTCTCATTCAAAACCCTTCCTCCTTTTCCTAGGGGCAGCGTGGCCAGATCTTGCTAATAAAAATATAGGTGTCTCGGTTAAATTTGAAATGCATATGCAATATTTGGACCATGCTAAAAAAAAAAACTGCCATTGTTTATTTGAAATTCAAATTTAATAAGGTTTCCTGGATTTTATTTGGGAACTCTCATGTAAAGAATAAACTGTGCAAGAGTCACCACCTTTTCCACAAGCTCCACTTCTGCTTCTTCACTCTTACTAAAACCTTTCACTCTTGAAACTCTCTCTTGATAGACACCATGATTCCTCTGCTTCTGACTCTCCAATGCCAACGAGGAGTGGCCATCATACTTCGTTTCCACAGCCACTTTTGCACCACTTCCCCCAATATCATCACTCCAAAATTCCTCTTAAAAGAATGAAAAGGGCCTTCTTTACCTGTTCTCAGTGCGATCCTCTGTCAACAGCCACAGCACTCACCTACTGTCCCCAATGGCGTCCGCTTGTGCTCTGCAGTCTTCCTGTGCAGCAGTCTCCTCAAGGAGGCAACAGACACCAGAATGGCAGCTTCCGGGATGAGACGCTACTCCACACACACGTCCTTGACTGCCACAGCTCGAAAAGCTCGTTCTTTGACGTGCCTTTAGCCACCCATTGGCAGAGCCATCCCTTGGCCTTTAACCATGCTTCATTTTCAACATGCCAAACATCTGTGTGAGAAAAGGAGAAAAACTTTCTAAGATATAAGTGCAACAAAAAGAAGTCACAAAGGGAAAAACGTATACAATTCTCAATATAAAATTTAAAAACGTGTATCAGTGAACATTACAAACAGGAAATGCAAACATATGGGAAAATATTTACAAGAAGTATGTCAAAAATAATATCCTTGGGGCACCTGAGTGGCGCAGTGGGTTAAGCATCTGACTCTTGGTTTCGGCTCAGGTCATGATCTCAGGGTCGTGAGACGGAGCCCTGCGTCAGTCTCTGTGCTCAGCACAGAGTCTGCTTAAAATTCTCTCTCCCTCTGCCCCTCCCCCCTCTCTAAAATAAATTATATTTTAAAAATATAATATCCTTTCACATAAATAAATAAAATCTTAAAAAAAAAAAAGGGGGGGGCGCCTGGGTGGTGCAGTCGTTAAAGCGTCTGCCTTCGGCTCAGGGCGTGATCCCGGCGTTCCGGGATCGAGTCCCACATCGGGCTCCTCCGCTGGGAGCCTGCTTCTTCCTCTCCCACTCCCCCTGTTGTGTTCCCTCTCTCGCTGGCTGTCTCTCTGTCACATAAATAAATAAAATCTTTAAAAATAAATAAATAAATAAATAAATAAATAAATAAAAATATAATATCCTTAATAAAGGTAACTACCTCATTCAAATTGATAAGAAAGATACTAAAAACTCAAATAGAAAACAGAGGACATAAATGTAGGATTCACTGAAAAAGATTCACACGGCCAATAAATATGGATTAAATATCATTCAACTTCATTAGAAATAGAAATGCAAATTAAACATGTGAGATGTTTTTATATACTGCTTTTCAGGAAGACCCCAATAAAGTATCTTCTCTCAATCTTCTGCTAATTTAATTTTTTTTATTAAGTGAGAATAAATATTGTAAGATGGCAATCAATAGGAATGCCATCAAACACTGTTGATAATATGTTAACTGATACAGCATAACTTTCCTGCAAAGTTGTATACAGAATCAATTTGTACACAAAGGGAAAAAAAGAAAGCTCATGTTCTTTGACCCAGTAATACTACTGCTAGAAATCCACCCTAAGAAATAATAAAAAAGTTGAAGGAAGATGAATTTCAAAGAAATTCATCACCAAGCGATGGAACGTTATGTAGCCAGTAAAAATAGCATGTTTGAAGTGAGACTAATATGGGCAAATGCAGATCTCTCATTTCTGTTTTTTTTTTTTTCTTAAAGCTGATTTGCAACCAAGAGCTCTATTATCCTTTTATTCCCCTAACAGTGTATAATAAAAGTACTGCTATTATCACACAGTGAGCAATGACTGACATTAAAAAATGCAGGAGACACAGGTATGGTCCCAATTTTGAAATAAGTATAGAAATAAATAGCAAATAAGACTGCAACAAAACATTAGTTTTAATAGTGACTGTAACTGAGTGTTAAGGTTATAGAGAGATTTTTTTATTTTCTGGCTTACTCTTTCATATTTCCCAACTTTCCTATGAACATAGAATAGAAAGAGATATAATATAAACTTATGTAAAAGCCGTAAACCGCATTCTCACAAATCCTTTCTAAACAAACCTCCCCTTTCTGGCTGCCTCCCCCAGGTCACCTCCCCGGCTGCCCCATCACCCTTTCTCATCCGCAGCCCTGTTGCTTTCACTTGCTTGTTTTTAACCCTTGGCAATCCCTCACTCTATGGACTTTCTTTCAATCCCATTGTGCCAGCTCCCATTCCCTGGGAAAAGTTCCCAATCCTGAGCACTGCCTGGAAAGACCACAAAGCCCACTATTATTAGGATACCCTAGAAAATTAGCGCTCTTAAAATTAAGGAACTTCCAGCTACTGTGAAGTCTTATTTATTTTCTGTCGGTCCTAGTTGCTTTGCCCACATGGGCTGCTAGGTAGCTGCTTTCACTTTCAAAATCCTCTCCTTCTCCCATGTCCTCTATTAAAATTAAGTTGTTCAAGGCCATTCCCATCACACTCCTCTCTCCCCCCCTTTTTTCCTCCCATATCCTCTCCCCCCCCCCATTTCAGAGACTCACTTATCTTTCTCAGTCACTGATTAAATATCCCTTAGGATTTAAATTCTTCAATTAGCATTTCCAGTGTATACACCTTTAAGCTCAATCTTCTTGATCAGTAAACATGCTCAGGTCTCTTTATGTTCATTACCAAAATGCACCAAAGAGAGGAAGGTCATTTATTTAGTCTTTCTCCCCCTTCTGTCCTGAAGCTACTCAGTCTGGAGTTGCCCAAAGAATCGACAATACCGGTAGGTATATCTGGGAGGCACTGAATGTTCTGGACAATTATGTCCATTAACTCCACCCTCAGTTTCCTACATGTTAAATTATTTGTCTTTAGTATAGCACTTATTTTAATTTTGGACCCAAAAAAAGGGCAAAAGGTAACATGTCTAGAATTGGTCACCAGTACCTATCCATCCAAATAATAGTTTTCTATAAAGCCGTTTACCAATCCGAAAGTTACAATGTGAGGTGTGCGTGGTATCTTCCCCCAGTTATCCACGTGACTTTGTGTCTTCTCCAAAGCGCTCCCATCAATGAGACCCTGTGTCCACCCAACCAATGCTCTCCAGCCCCTTACTCTGCATGTGCTTCTTCATAGCATTCCTCCCTGCCGGAAGTGACTACCTATTTCCCGTCCTCCACAATGTAAGCACTTACATTTATAAATGGCTCCACCTCATTGTAGATATTCGTAATCATTTAAATAACTGAACAAAGACTAAGTGAGCGATTATAAAACATCTGACAGGTGCTTACATGTGCTATTTTAAAAACCTCATTTTGTGTCTTAGGATCATGTGCTGAGTAAGGGCAAAAAGTTCTAGGGACAGGCAGAAGATCAACCTTTCAAACCTTAAAAGGTATGCTCCCAGTCCACAGGCCCGCACTTGGAGAGAGAGAGAGAGTTTGTGTATCAATGGCTCGAATCACCGGCTGATTTTGCAGCCAGGGCTGCGGAACTGTCTCTCATCACATGGCATTGTTGTAGTTCGTCACAGAGCTTTAAAGCAGTGAAAAGGCAGAATGCATATGTGTGTGCTTGCCAGTGCCTCTGCAGCCAGACTCCTCTATAGAACTCCTTTTTAAAAAATAGTATGTCGACAACATCTGCTCCTGGAATGGAGATTTGGCCAGAATGCTAAGAAAATAAACATGGCAGTTCAACTCGATCCTGGCAACCGGTCCCTGCCCCATGGATAGGCTGCATGGAAGATTCATGTATATAAAATAGTTTATTAAAGTAAACTTACAAAAGCAAAGAGCAATCATTGCAACCATAATTTTTTCTTCCTCTTTGGGATTCTAATTTTAAAAGCATTAAAGAAGACAGCTGCTCATGCTGTGATATGCGCTAAACAGCCTGAAGGATGGAAAAAAATATATTTGTAGCTCATAATAACTATTGACCTTTCTGATATACAATGTTCTCTGTGTTAGCTATTCGGTTCTATCAACAGTGAAGATTGAACATGACTTTTTAATAGAAAACATGGGGTTTTGAGCTGCCTTCACAAAGGTGTTTATGTATTGTTATTTTGTTTTGTACTACAAAAGACCAAGTCCTGATGCCCTTTGTCTGACATCATGTTTGTTGTTAAAAAAAAAAAAAAAAAGGAAAGGAAAAGAGAGAAAAGAAAGGAAGGAAATAAAAGAAGGAAACAGAAAAGGGAGGGAAAAAAAGCCTCAATGTTTTTGAGTATGTTTTATATGAGGAATTGGCTCGTAACCACTTTATAGTCGTGATAAAAGCATTGCCACACTCGATCCCATACGCAATATTGGTAATGGAATCCAACAGCGTCCCGGGAGGACATGCCATATTTCTCTCCCAGAATAGATCCCTCAAGTGGCAACATTTATAGGGCGTCTCCAGTAAGATTTAAAACGCTTGCTTGCAGTATTCATATGGCGTGTTCTTGGGAGCGCACAGCCTGCTTCAGAATGGGTCACATTGGATGTCGTGGACTCTCAAAGGCTAGCTTTACAATACCCAGGTTTTCCCCTTGAACTTTCCTGTGGCTTAGTAGTTGTGTATAGAAACACCCGCTGGTAGCAGCTTGACTCTGACGCCGCGTCTGTTTCCCCAGAGTGGTATCATGCACACCCCAACTGCAGAGCAGCAGGCGGCCGCTGAACGCGCTGCTCTCCCTCAGGGGACAGCCTCACCAAGCAGCAACCCCTGCCAGGCGCAGGGGACCTGGAAGGCAACCTTATGCATTATGATTCTCATCCCAGGCAGGCGGATATTGCCAGGGAGGGTGTGCTGACAGGTGGCATGGGTTGGCAGATTATTATTTTCCTCGTTTTTTTTTTTTGGCGGATTATTCTTAATGTGACTTTGAAAAAAGTTTATTACATCATTATTGAACCACAATTATTTTCACAGCTATGCTCTAGAGTTTCAGTTAATGATTCACAAGTTTCTAAACAATGCTGAAGACTCGCAACTGAGTGGGAGCAGGAATCAGCCCTAATGAGACTTAAATAAATTCAGTGGGTTTTTTTTTCGTTGGTTTTGGGTTTTTTTGTTTTGTTTTTTTTGTCGTTCTCCAGAGCAAGCACTGAAGCTGAGAGAGGCTGATTGCTGAGCCAGGGCACCCTGGCTGGAAGTGCGTCTGCATGGCAGCCAAAGGGTGGTGCAGCGTGTGTTCACAGAACACGGTGGGCACTGCCTTGCCCCCGTGGCCAAGGAGCTCAGTCTAGTCTACTGAAGCCTCTTCTCCCCTTCAAAGTTGCCTGGCACGTCCTAGAGGACAGGCCAGTGAGATGAAGGCCAACTCTCAAAAAGAGAACAAAATATTCTCTAATTCTGGGAGAAATCAGGCCCATCCTTTTTGTTTTTCCTTTTTTTACTGGCCCATGACTCAAAATAACGCTTTGCAGAACATGCCGCCTTAGAGATGAATACAAGGAGAAGGCACGATTCCCTGTCCTCAAAAACAAACAAACAACTACAAAACACCCAAGTCTAGGGCCAGGACGGTCCCTGAGCATGGCATGGCAGGGATAAAGGGAATAATAATTCTTAAAAGAAAGCACCTGTTAGTTTATTCCACACGTACACGGAGTGACTACTTATGTGAGCACCATCCTGGGCATTTGCAGGTCCTGGGGTGGGGGGTGGGGGTAAGGGAAGCAGGAGGAGAGCAGGGAATAAATACAACAAGAGACAAGCAAGCCATCAGGCCTGCCTTTCAAGATCTCCCAGTTTTGTAGATGACACCGTTGATAGCATCTTTTGCAAATCACACATTTTAAAAAATCAGTTGAGCGTTATCTTTGAAAACACAAACCCTGCTTACAAAAATCAGCATTGCAGGTAATGTTTCTCGTGTGTGTGAATTCACCAGGTACCAGAACTGTGGGCTGTGCATTCCTTCTCACTATTAGTTTGACCCATGTTGTGGTCACATACCGAAACAAGGCTACGATTTTTCCAGAAAGAAGGTCGATGTGGATGTTATAGTAGTTATCTATCATTGTATAACAGATTATGCCAAGTGTTTTGCTTGAAGTTATCTCACCTATTTTCTACAGGTCAGGAATCCAGTAGCAGTTAATGTGAGTTCTAGCTCAGAATCCTTCCTGAGGTTACAATGGAAATCTCAGTCAGAGCACAGTCATCTGAAGACTTGGCTGGGGCAGGAGGGTCCACTTCTAAGCTTACTCATGTGACTGTGACTCACTAGGAAAGTTATGTTCCTTGCGACACTAGCCTCTCCACCAGGTTGCACAAGTGTCCTCACAACATGGCAGCTGGCTTCCATCAGAGTGAGTGACCCAGGAGAGAGCAAAATAGAAGTAATTCTGCCTGTCATGACGGAGTCATAGCCTACCAATCCCACCATGTGCTGTCTATTAGAAGCAAGTCACCAAGTCTAGCCCACCCTCAAGGGGAGAGAAGGTAGGCCCTGCCTTTTGGAAGGAGGAGTATCAAATGATTTATGGCGTTTTTAAATGACCACATTTGTCATCCTGGGTAAACATAAAATCTGCTGGGATACTATCTGTGAGATAAGATTTATTTACCATGTTTGTCCTACTATTGGAAAACCAGGTTGGGAAGATCTTCTTAAAGTCAATATTTAATGAATATTAGTTATTGAATATATTAGACGTATGTAAATGCATATATGTATTATGTGCATGTATGTGTAATTTTTGCTCTGAGAACAAGGAACCATGGTAGGTGGTAAAGGGGATGCAAATTAGACCTGTGCCAACCTTGTTGACCTGGAGTACCTAGCATAAGACATAAAATGAGGATAGAAATAACTATAAGAACAGCATTTGGCAACATCGTGACCTTTGGAGTCAGACAAACATATGTCATGTCTGTGCGCTCTGCCACTGACTACGTGGAAGACTTGGACAACACAGACTCTTTCTATGTAATAAAGATCTAGTATTTGTATCCAGTCAGTATGGGCTAAGTTATGCTGCAGTAAAAAATGATTCTGAAATTATAACAAAAATTTACTTCTCTGAGGGTCAGCTGTGGGTTCTGTCCCACACTATGTCCGTTCCAAGACGCAGGCTGACGGAGCAGGCACCATCTGAAATGTCGATAGTCACCATGGCAGAAAGAAAGAGAAAGGACCGCTTTCTAGTAAGACACTGGCTCTTTTCAAAAGTTCCCCCTGGAAGCGACACAGGACTTTGGCTCACATTTCCTTGACCACGGACAGCCATATGACTATGGATAACTTCCGAGTGGCTGAAGAAGAGCAGGAAAACTTTTGTAAGAAAAGAAACAACTTGTCACATACTTGACACATACTCATTCTAAAGTCCTAAAATACATCAGTATCTAACAAAGCAAACAGAATAGGACAATGGAACAATTTGGCTTTATCGAGGTAATTGCAAAACGAACAAACATCTCTTCCCTTGTCTTCTGAAAGTAATTTTGGTTATTTGCACTTTGGTTTGTCCTGTGTGCACAGAACCTCTGAAAAAGGAAAGGTTCATTTAGGCAATGAAATAGGAAAAGAATATATTTAACTTCATATGTTAGCAACATGCCCCAATCCACTTCTCCTTCAAAAGGAAAAAAACTTCGTTCACAATTGAGGAGCAACCAAGTTTTCTCAAAACTTAATTTTTCTTTTCCTTCCCTCCTATATCAGGAGTTGGTGGCGGTCGGAGGGTTCTGACCCTAGGTTGCACTGAAAACATTTGTAGGGTATGAAAAAGAAAGATGCTGTTTATGCTGGGGCCTCATCTATTTACAGAGACCCTGGAAAGAATACAGGAAGTGTTCAGGTGGACTTGGCCCTAGCATTAGCCAGCAGAACCAGACGGTTCTGAGCTTCTGCCTCCTCCTTGAGCTCCCCCTGCACCCCCTGCCCCTCCATAGTAATAAGGAAGCAGCAACTACAACGCTAGTCAGGGATTCATAAACAAATGTGAAATAACGCAGATATGGTTTCACATTATGGTGGCATTTGCCAGCATAAAAATTATTACAACTTTGCTATAAATTGTTCTGTAAATTTTACAAAATATGCAAAAACTGACATTTCAAGAGCTGAGATAATTTAGATTTATTAAAAAGTTGAGGCCCTTGAGATTCAGCAAAAGAGTATATTTCTTTATCTAGCGTTGAGTTGTGTGGGTCTCGTTTGTGTTTTGTTTTCCAGCTCCTTGTTTATAATTCATGGGTCAAAACTGGCCCTATCTGGGCTTTGACCACTTAATCCGGTTTTACCCATAAATTTCTCCTCTGTCTCCGGCAGGGGATGGAGCATCTCTGAATCCCAAATTTCTTATCAGAGCACGCAGCAGTCAGGGCCTGCCTCAAAAAGCTGACAGGAAAGCATCTGATCTCTAGAAAGCACTCGAAAATGCTGCTTTGGTGTGGACTGGGTCCCACCGTCTTTATAGGGCACCAGTCTTAAGGACACCTCTCTCGCCACACTGTCCTCTTCACACACACACACACCCCGTACACGCACAACCATATCCGCACACGTGTGTACACACACTCTCTCTATTCAACGCCACAGGCATGTTGCGCATCCCAAGGCCACGCTCTCTCCCGAACCTTCATCAAAACCGCGCTTCTCCCCGAGGCACCCGAAAGCGGCGGCCCGCACCTGGCGCCCGCGGTCGGAGCTGGGCAACCAGCGTGCACTTGCTCGCGCTGGACGGAAGCTCGGCCGTGGCGCGCGTGCTGCACGCGGGTTATGCGTCCCTGCGGAAGGGACAGCCTGGCGCGTCATTCCCACCCTGTCCTCAGAAGGAGACAGTCATATGGAATGGAAAGGGGAATCTTTATCGGAGAGCAAACTCTTTCCTAAGGGGCCCCCTCTCTTTCTCCCCAACTCCCCATTCCCGCATGGTCGGAAATAGAGCTCCGAGACCAGCTTCGAGCTTAAACCTCAGCTTCCACGGAGCAAACCTGACCTTCGCGTTCCTCCCACACTGGATGTCCTGCGTGTAATTGCCGCCGCCCCCGTATGTTTAGGCCGTCACGGCTGTAAGGCAGGGGTGCTGCGTGCAGCGCCTCGGCCGGGGCGCATCCGTGCTGCGTCTCGACCGTGCCCACCAAGCGCTGTACTCCGCCGTTCTCCGTCCTGCAAACGACGGTTTCTAAGGATGGAGTGAGGCGGTTCCTCCCTCCTGGGGTCACGGTACCCAGCACCCGGGCCCTAAAATACATCTCACTTCTGCGGGAAGTTTCATTTTTCCTCAGCGATTGCAAACACGATCTTGCTGAACAGAGCTGAATTTTTAAGGCCGAGTTTGTGGTGTGGATTCTGATGGCTTCCCGTTAGTTCAAGTCTCTGAGGACCAGTGCCAATAAATGTGAAAGGGACAACAGTAGATTGGCATACTTTTCCATTTCCACCAGGATGAAAAACTGCTATAAATGAAGTCTAACCTTAAATGTATAATCTGTCCTTGGGAAGGGGAGGGGGAAAAAAAAGGATATAGCATCTTCAAGCTCTCGGCATCCCTTACGAGAAAAAATTGGTTCTAAGGGTCTCTGATCTTGTGTTTTAGTAAAATAGAACTGCACGGCTGACTGACAGTTCTGATCTAAAGCATTTACGTTTAAGTTTTGATCTCTCTGCTTTTGATTAAAACTAATGAGCTCATTTAATTCAAAATGGGAATCTCTGATAAGAGAAATAAGGTTGATGTGATTGGATTAGAGGGGCAAATTAAACTCTTAGAGCAGAAGTTTGTGCTTATATAGTGTATTAAAAAGCTGTTGGCGTATTATGGCGTGTTAGATGATGAGAAAAATTTCATAGTAATTCATATTTAATCAGAAGAAATGAAAGTACTAAATATAACATGGCTCTGCTTTTCCCTCGAGTGATAAAAAGCTGTACATTTAAAATGACATCAGATCCATGCTCTCTAAAACAAAAAAAAAAAAAAAAGAAAGAAAGAAAGAAAGAAAAGAAAAGAAAATCGTAAGAGAGACACATAAGAAAGGGACACTTGCAGTGGCTCCCTCTCCCCAGAACCGAAGTGCCACCAACATAGGAAAATACAGTCCTATTTAGACAGGAGTGATACAAGAAAAGCCACAGACCACAAACAGTAAGGTTTCTCTATTATAGGAGCTCCTATTCTTTCATCTGAGCATCGAGTTTCATGTAAAAAAATAGGTATTTCTTTCCCTTAGAAAGAGATGGAATGTGTTTCTGAATTTAAAGTTCAAAAGCTTGTTTTTCCTATTTTTCTTTGTGTTTTCATAACTATTTTCACATATGCTTAATTCTTACAAGTCCCTTTGTGACACATATTTCTTTACCCCCACCCTGGAGAAAATCAGTGTTAGCGTAAGCCTTCTCAAAACAAATCCCATTCGTTGTTGGACATATTTTTTTTTTTCAATTTTAGACTCAAAAATTTTTTTAACTTTAAATTACTATTCTAGAAGAGTAAAATTAGACAGTTTTTATTAGGCTTAAAAATACCAAAATTAATTTCTTTTCAGGACAAAGCTCAAATTGATAAAATCCCTTAGCAGATAGATTGATGTTGCCTTGTGGCCTGGTTGCAGAAAGGTGTTTTTAGATCAACAAGACTGCAAACTATCATTTTAAGTTTCAGGAGTAAAGAAGTGTTCCACTTAGTCTAAAAGTGTATGAAGGGGAAGAGTAACAGTCTTACTTAAGAGAGGAGATGATTATTTGTTAATATCCGGTTCAGATGGGGGCGGAGGGCAAGACGCCATTAGAGACAGCAATGGACAGTTGATACTGTTGGTGGTTTTTATTCCTTTCTGTCTGTACCTTCCATTCTCAGCCCTCTATCATGGGTCAGTTGAGAAGACTTTATGCTTTCTTATTCCCCACAACGAAGGAGACCAACTCAGGAGCACAAGGGCCCCGGCTAGCATACAGTTACATGGTCCTTAGAACTGGCCAGTGGGCAAATGTTACAAGAACAGATTTGCAGGGAGGACAAAGAGCAAGTGATCCGTGCTCTCATCAGCAGCCTCTCAGCCTCATTCTTGGTTAATTCCTTAAATCTATGGTGTCCTCCTTTCTCATGACCATTCCATCCGTGTGCACCTGCCAAGATGCGGGTGTGCTGCTATTACTTACTTACTGTAGACCCTACTTGCGGAGCTGCTGGAAGTTAGAAGGCCTGAAAAGCTCCTGCTAGAAGCTGGAATGGAGTCACTTTGGATTCATTAATTTTTCTTTTTTATTTTCTGCAAAGTAAACATTTTCTAAATGAGGTAAATTGATTACCACGCTCTTAGCACCCATCAGTCATTTATTTTTAGTGAACTCAAGGATTGCACCTGAGCAGTAGCTGTGAGGGGCTGTGTAGACATCTAAATCATGTGTGTGTATATTTTTGTATTCTTCAGTGGAGTCAACCAGCCCCAGTCTGCTAACCACTGACAACACCCTTGAGCGTTCCTTTTTCATCCGAATGAAATCTACGCTGACCAAACGCGGCGTGCACATCAAATCATCCGGATATAAGGTGAGCTGGGCTCTGGGAGGGGACATATTTCGGTCTCAGGTCAATCCTAGGTCATTTGCATCGAGTTTCCCGGCTGCTTTGGGTCCATATAATTAACGCCTGTGACCTCGAGCAGCCCATCGGTTTCTTAGTTATTGTCCTGTCTCAAGGTACAGGCTTCATTACACGTCTCATTCTCACTTCAGATGTTGCTGAGGCACTAAATCCCTCAATAGAGTGTCTTTTCTTAAAACACTTGTTAATAATGCACCAAGGTCTTCAGCACTTGCTAGAAATTCCCTTTGATGGGGAAGGTGAACCAAATTCATATCAGTCCTTAAGATGAGCGTTCTAGAATGGCTACTTGTAAGAATTCTGCTTCTTCCTTCAAATTCCCCCTTTCTCTTTAGAAAGACTGTCCGTTTTACGAACCTCTTGGCCACCAAGGCTCATATACGCAAATAAAATCAGGTTGGGCGTCAGGAATCTTAGTTGAAATTACAATTACTGCACATTCAGTCATACCTCAGCATCCACAGAATACTCAACATACAGAGCACATGTCCCACAACAGCAAAGACCACGTCTGGCGTCATAATCTACATTATTATCATTTTAAGGGGAAGGATACAAAAGCCTCCTAATCTCGGGAAATTCCAACATTTTGGTTACTATAGCAACATAAATTAAGAGCTATGAAATTTATGAAATGCCTTTGGAAACCTGAATCTTATCAATTTTACAACACACTAACCAGTCTCTCAAACAATATTTACTCTATGCGGGAGGACACACAGCAACCGAATGTATGAGACATGTGGCCGGCGTGACGTTTTGCAGTTTTCGAGTTGAGAGCTTCTGATAGCTCAGTTCTTTAGGGTTACCGTAGCATTGTCAGGGATGGTTAAGAGTCATTATCATGGGGCTTAAAAACCATATATAAGTCATCAGAAACCAGGGGCCGCCTAAAAGTCAGTTCGGGTAGTTTCTTTGACATGAATTCTTCAGAGAGAAAAAGGAAGGGGGCAGGGAAGCAGGCCCTTCCATGCACGACCTTTAGCTGAGCTGTCCTACCGTCTGAAGGGCACATGTGGAGCATCCTTAACCCTTAACGGGGTTCGAAGCAAAGGAGAGGCACCAGGCAGCTCCACCGGCAGGAGCGTTCTCCTACAGAGGCCCATTACAAAGGGATATGGTGGAGGGAAAAATCCCGACTCTATCCTTAACTGTTCTGATTTTTCCTGCCTTAACTGAACCCAAGACATTTATGAGTTCCGAAGTGTGTAGCATGAGCAAGTTTGGGATTCTGTAAGCAAGCTGCAGGTAGAGCGGTCAGTGTCATTGTCACGGCAGCAAGACGCAGTGTTGGCCGTCCGGCTTTTAGGAGCCCTAGGGCTTCCTCTCACCTGTGTTCTGTCGGCACGCGCTCCTCACTTTTAGCGATTTCTTACTGGTTTGTGGGGGGCATGTCCCAGGAGGGAGGAAGGGTGGGAGAGGCGAAGTATAGTTTGACAAAGCAATATTTAGTATACTTCAGTGTCATTAATTTTTTGAACAAAAAGTTACTGCTTTCACGTGACCAGTGAGAGAGATCAAAAGCCCTGGACAATTTTGAATCTACAAAAAAAAGTAGGCTGTGCAAGTAGAGAAATAGTTTCTGTTTCAGTCTAGGCAAGGGACCCTGTAGCTCGCGTTCTTGCTGTGTTGCTGTTTGGTCATCTCGGGACAGCTGTTTTTCCTGCGTGGCCTGAAATTGTACAAGCTCATTACTTTTCTTTTTTCTTTAAAGATTTTATTTATTTATTTGAGAGACAGAGAGAGAGAGAGAGAGAGAGAGAATGAGTGGGGTGAGCGGCAGTGGGAGAGGGAGAAGCAGGCTCCCTGCTAAGCAAGGAGCCCGACACGGGGCTCAACCCCAGGACCCTGAGATCATGACCCAAGCCAAAGGCAGACGCTTAACCGGCTGAGCCACGGGCACCCCTCATTTCTTAAATATTAATAGATTATCCATTCGATGAATTTCTCTTGAGTTTCTCTGCAGCCTCTTCTAGATCCTGTAACCCAACATGAAACAATAAAAAGTCCCTGCTTTTGTGGTACTTAGATTCTAACAGCGGGAGACAGTCAATAACAATAAATAAGGTGATTTCAGACAGTGAAAAAGTCCAAACAACAGGGACTACCGTAGTAGACACATTATAGTGCGCTGGGGGTGGTGCGGCGTGCGTGCGTTAGCCCTCACAGCAGTCCCAGAAGAAACAAATCCTCCTTGTTTCCATTTTACAGGTGAAGAAACTAAGGCTAGGGGTTAATTAGCATACCCAACTTCACACATTGACGGGACACAGCTAAGGGTTTGAACTCTGGGCGTCTGGCCCCACAGCCTGTGCGCTGAACCACTAGGCGACGCTATTATGCTGAGAGTAAAGCAAGGTCCTGTGAGGGTGGCTGGTGGGGGCCACTTCAGATAGGAGAGTCACAGAAGGTCTCCCCGAGGAGGTGACATGTCACCCGTGAGTGATAAATGAGAACAGACCACCACAGAAACATGGAAGAACATGTTTGCAGAGCTCCTTGGGCTTAGGACTAAAGACACCTTGTAGGAAGGCACCTCGAGAAACAGAATATGAAAAAGTACAATGGTGAACATCCAGGATTGGAAAAGAGGAGTTATTGCAGCTTCCAGCAAATCCTAGAATGTTGAGGTGATCGTACTCCTCTGACGTACCCTGGCGGTATGTCTTTCTCAAGACATCAGGAAAGTCTCCATCCGGTAGCTCACCTCCCTCCCCAGGACTGCGAGAGTTGATTCATCCACTCTTCCCCCAACACGATGAGTCCTCCCGCAGATCCAGCGCTAGCCCTCCTCCTCCACCATGCCCTTGCCTCGTTAACTAAGCTCGTCAGCAAGTCAGTGGAAGAGCCGATGGGAGCCCATGACAAAGACAGAGCTGAATAACATCCCTACTTATCTGTGCATTCTCAGTAAATAAATCTAACAGCTTATAAAACATTCAAATAAAACCGGTAATCACCCCACCACCACACAATAAGCACAAATAAAAAGAAACAGCGATGATAATTTCACCACACTCCCAATATTCCTCCTAATTTATCACCATTGTTTGCTTCTTTCTTTTCCCGTAAAGCTCCAGGATGTTAAGCTATGCCCAGCGCAGGCCATGATACTTCTCTCCACTCTTCCTGTGACCTTGGCACATACGCTTTTCTGACTCTATCCATCGACTTATCTGCCACTCGTTAGTGTTGCTCTTATCACTGACAGTAATAATGGCCACCAAAGTAACACCTGCCGAACATTGACTCTGACACGTACTCTGCCCAACACTTCATACTTATGTGATCTAACCCGTACAATGTTTAAAAACTTCCTCTGTGCCGGGCATTCTTCAAGTTTTACATACCATCGTTATGCCCATTTTGCGGGTGGTGAAACTGAGCTTTAATGGGCTCCGTACTTTGCGCGTGTTCGCACAGCTGTTAAGTAGCTACTGAGGAGCCAGGACTGACCAGGCAGTTAGGCCCCGCAGTCCGCGCTCTCCACCCCCTACCTCACTGCTTCACAGATAGAGTCCAAAGAAGAATTCCCCACGAGCTGGACCTCAACGGATGGAAAGTTCATCTCAATTTTTTAAAAGAAAAACCTCTGGCCTGATTAAGACCTTCCCTGTGGCTCAGCATGTCCCACAACACTCCTTTATGGAGATTTGCAGAGATTTACCTTCCTTTCCAGGGATTTTTAACACCCACCCAGGTTCCCACGACCGAAAACTCTAGCCAAAGAAGTGCCACTCTGAAGCCGCAAATTCAAGTAGAGAGTGTGATGCAGGTTGCTGTTGCTTCCACGCCCGGGGCCTGGGGGAAGTTGCCCTCCTGCCAAGGAAGTTTCCCAGCCGTGAGCTGACATTCAGTTGTCTCTGTCCTCATTTGCTTTGAAATCCACGGTAGCTCGTTATCTGGACCAGCCACTTTCTGTGCCTCAGGGGCTCCTTCTTGTTTGGGTCCCATTGTTGGCCACATATCTTAGCGTAACACAGCTCTCCTTTAAATTGCATTGCATCAATATTCTGCCTTCTTGAGTAGGTCTATGTCTGGGGGAACTTACTAGGTATAGCACAGGGTGTAAAAGGAGATATGTAATCAGGGAAATTAGAGAAGTAAAGACTAATTGGGTCGCCTCCTTAGCTCCTGTCTTTGGAGGATAGTTTCTGTTAGCCTGGGACTGTCAGTTTTCTAATCTACTCTTAAATGCCCACCAGCGCCACTGTCATTTCTGGAGTTTTTATCCACACACATGATGGTGTCCTAACTCTGATGGCAGAGCAAAGCACCCTGGCTGGGAAACAGAGACAAAGAGAGAACATCTCTGTCATGTTTATAGAATGCTGAGAAGGTCTCTCAACTCACCGCCGAAGTGAAAACCCTCCCATGCCAAGGGGTCCTGCTGGGACATATGGGAACAGATTACTGAGGGAGCAAGGGGGCACTCCAGATTCTTCCCAACAAACAAACAAACAAAACAGCCCCCCATCTGGGATGATTTGGGTATGGATTTGCCTGTAGCTAAGTGTCCGACTAAATGATTTCTGTGACCAGCCCAGGCTCCTTATGATATAAAGAGTCAGAAAGCATAAGTAATAGAGAAAATAATTTGAGGTTCACTAGCTTATTAGGACTGCCGCCATACCTCAGCGCTAAGAATACCTGTGTCTAGACAGGAAGTAACGAAGGCAAAAAACGAGAGGGTGCTAATTAGCTAAACCAAATTCCCCTTCACCTTCTCTAAACACAGAGATGCCTTTTAAATTAGAACCTGTTCGTTTTTTTCCAATTCCTGGTTGTATGTGCTGTGTGGAAAAAGGCACTCCCCTGATTTGACTAGTAATTTGCTTTATTTGGGGTGTCATAAATCCTGTTAATGATTTGATTAAATCAGTGAGCCTCTCCCAAGGTAAATTCATTTTGCATCAGGAAGTTCTTGAATCCCTGAGGTGAATCCGGTGATCTCAGGTTACAAAACCTTATTTAATACGAGGACATCTTTGGTGTACTTATTAAAAAACCAGATGAGTACACCTTCCAGAATGTATTTCACCAAAATTACAATAGCCTCTTCCTTCCTCCTCGTTTCCACTTCCCATTTATTCATTTTGCGGTAATACATACTGAAGTCCTGTTGCTGAAAACATCGTTTCCTAGACTGCAAAAGTACAAAACCGAGATTTACATTTTGATCCCCTTATGCAGATGGAGATAATCTGAAAAAGTATTTCTCAGAAAACATTTTTTATAAAAATGATACCTGATATGAAAGAATGACATCTGTAGTGAAGAGTTGTTTTCAGTGGTAAATGGGCCTCCTTTTCCTCCTGTTCACTTAGGTGTACAAGTTGCATCGCTAGGATTTCCATGTCAAAATCACAGCCAGGTAAATTGTAAAGCTGAAGGCTTTTCATATGCAATGTAGTCTTAATTGAACATGTATACTGACTACTCTCCAGATGATAGCAGACTAGAAGGGAATTATTACTCACAAGTTCAATCATCTGGAATTTTAGCTCTTGGTTTGCTTTGCTGATAAAGTTTACGATAACTAAGATATTAACCTCTCGCTCTTGATCACCTGCCTGTTCGATGTGCTGCCAAAACTGGTTGAATCCACCTACCTCTATTTGCGATACTCTAGCGTAAAGCCTTTTTCTGGAGCTATTATGGGAAACTCCCAAAATTACCTCCCAGAAAATTCTGCTTCTCCATTCCATTCTGCGCCCTGCGCCCTGGAATGTCTTCCCAAAGCCTCAGTGATCTTTACTTTGGATCTGCTCCTACGTCATCACTAGTTCCTGTAGTTCCTGGTGTCAACATAATCAAGAATTTGGTCCTAGCTTACCTTTTCTACCACCGTCTCCATCATTCTTTCCTGGAGCTTTTATTACTGACGCCCTAGCAAAATCTGTCCAATCATCTTTCTTGAAATATATCTGCACATTCACACTGCTACGCTTTTGACCATGCTGTTTCCTTTTCCTAAAATGCCTTTCTGCCACACCTGCCCCTGGAAAATTCTTACACAACCAATACGGCACCACTCAAATACCGCTGCTTTTTTCATCTCCCTTGGTGCACCTATTCCCCGCTCGTCGGTGCTGGAATAGCATTAGATTTTATTAAAGCTCTCTGTGCCTTAGTTTTCTCACCTGTAAAATGAAGTTATAATAATATATAACCTGAAGAAGTTTCCTACAGCTCAAGTGAGATGTCACATGCTCAACGAAACGTCTTCTCTCCTTTGTATGAAGTACTATCATATAATTTCATATGAGACTCACAATAATTCTTTTAGGTAATTATCCCTATTTTCCCAACTTGAAGATAGGTTAAACTGAGGCACAGAAATATGAATTAACTTGTCTAAGGTAACGTAGGTGGTAAATAACAAAGCAGAGAAATATCCAGATCTTCTGATTTCAAGTGCCGCCTTCTTTCCAACATACCACGTTGGATAGCAGGTGATCTTATTCTGTCTTCCCTCAGCACAGAACACTGAGTGTAGTTGCCACTCAATACCTTAGGTGAATTAAATTGCATGTTCTCTTTTTCCTGTGATAGCAATGAAAATGCTGACAGTACCGAGCCACGTAACACACCACTAGAGACCCTGCTCCTTAACATCGGTGTCTTTTAGATGGGACCACTGGAATGCCTATGAACCCAATGACCGTTCTGTGATCTGTCTCAGATTCCTTTGTCTTGCCTGCCAGGATGTCGTTCATCTTTGCCAGTGCCTTACTGAAGTCCCGATGTACCACATCCCCAATGTTCCCTTGAACGTTGAGGATTCCTTTCAGAAAACAAAAAATTGAGCCGTTTTTAACATCACCATTCATCATGACTTTATACTGGCATTTGGCAATTTACTATTTTTTTCTAGTAAGTCCTCTTTAAAGCATATTTTTCTGGATATTAGCATTTTGAGGCTCTAACTTTCTGAAAAATTAGAATAATATTGCTGATAGCCTGCCTTCCAATACAACTCCATGATTTCTCAAAGATTGCTAAAAATAAATAAAGTGTTATTATAAGGAGGTCGCTTTGCCCAAGAGGGTAACTGTATGCAGTGAATTTTAGTTGTACCAGAAGGAGGGTAACTTAGACGTATGCCTAGCAATAATATGGGGGGGGCAATGTGGTAGTGGTCCTTCTCTGGAGATTTCTAAGAGCATACAGTAAACTTATCAATTAGGAGTCTCTCCTCCTCCTAGTCAGTTGTGGACAGACTAGGTGCCATCTGGACGTTTCCCCCAATCTGAGATTCAGAGATGTCCCAGATGTCCAGACATATCAGTACTTCTCCTGACGCCTTTGCTTCGGCTTTGTGTTGTCTTGAAATGATGACTACAGTATTCCAAACTGCACAAAATGTAACTGTCTTGTCAAATCAATAGATGAATTTTCAGAAAGACCAAAAATTCTGTCAACCCATTCAGGCTTTCTAAGACTGCGCATTTACTGCCTTTCAATCAACCCAGACACCCAGAATAAATTGAAGGAGAAAAAAATTTCCAGGGTAGAACTTACAGGCGGAGGTTATCCTGATGAAAAATGCAAATAGAGGAGAGAACCAATAAAATCAAATTTTTAAAATCCTATTATCTCTTTTTACTCCCTACTCACCTCTGCACAATTGTCCATTACAATGTGGTCTCCAGTGTCATTTTAAATACAACTGACATTGTTTCTGATCTTAAAGAATTTATTTCCCATTACCAAGGCATGACGGTGGTTCTAGCTTGGTATGTGTCATTTCTGCCGGGACTCATCAGCTAGCTCTTTTGCCAACTAGAGGCATAATCACCAGCCATTCTGCACAGCGTCTGTAACTTCTAAGTATATTGGTAACCGCAGCCCAAGTATGTTGCTAACTTACAGGTACTTCATTTTTCATCATACGGATTTTAGAAGGAAGGCAGAAGTACGAGCATCCCATCTTTGACTAATGCGAGATCTTTTCAGGCTGGCTTTCTGAGGCTTTGGTAGCTACGAATAATGAAAGGGATGACCACTTTCAAAATGAAATCTTTGATGCAAAAATGAACAACTTTCTGTTTATAATGCNNAAGTTCTCATCACTGGCCCTATAAATATATTCTCAATCTGATCATTTTTTTTAAATATAATCTTACTATTATGAGACTTCAGCCAACAGAAAAGTTTTAAAAGGAGGGGTGCCTGGGTGGCACAGTCGTTAGGCGTCTGCCTTCGGCTCAGGGCGTGATCCCGGCGTTATGGGATCGAGCCCCACATCAGGCTCCTCCGCTAGGAGCCTGCTTCTTCCTCTCCCACTCCCCCTACTTGTGTTCCCTCTCTCGCTGGCTGTCTCTATCTCTGTCAAATGAATAAATTAAAAAAAAAAAAAAGTTTTAAAAGGAAAAAAAATACAGTCTGAAGAACTAGGAAGTCAGTGCAAACACAGTTGATCGCTTTTTGGACCCAGCACTCATGTGAGAAACATCCTAACAGCAGTAGTCAGGGCCCTCAGTTGCTGTTTCCCTAAAGTCACCTCTTCCTCCGGTGGTCCGAAGTACCAGCAGTTGCTTCACTCTGTCTAGATTTCAAGGGCTTCCAGATCCTTACTGTTTGACGATCATTGCTTGAAAACTGCCCTACCGGACGGTGAGGGAGCACAGAGGCTGTGATGCCAGACAGTCGGGGGTTTGGACTTAGTCCTCTCATTTCTGATTCTTTAAGGAAATTGTTTAACTTTTTTAAGCGTCTGTTTCCTCTCTTGTAAAGTCTCCGTAGAACCTCCTTCGTGAGGGTCCTGTACAATAAAGTGAGATGCTACAAACTACTACCGTAATGCCGGACCCACAGGAAGCATGCAGTCCATGTCCATAGGTGAGGTTTAACGTTTATGGAACATGTACTGTGAGTCGATCGAGACAGTCCAAAATCTTAACTTCTACACCCCTGCACGTGCGCCTGTAACTGTCGAAAATCGTAAGTCATCAATATTTCAGATTATCTTCTGGAAGTTACATGAGCTCTGGAATAATAAATGATTTCTTCTGAATATAGAAAATGCATTTATTTCTGGGAAATTTCTCCTTGCTTAAGTGTCCTGAATATTGACTTGATTTTAAGAGACAAAATATGACTGAAATACGTCATCTGTCCCTTTAACAAAAGAAGCACATACCTCATGGTTTTCCTTGGAGTTGATTTAGCCTCATGGCAAGACTAATATAGCCCCTTAATGCAAGAAGTGGAGTAGGGGCAGGGCCAATTTGATGTTGTTGATCTCTGGGGGAAATGGAGCTTCTAGGCTCCTGTAGTCCATAAGACTCTGTGGTTTGGTTGAAGTATCTACATACACATAAACTGAGCCCTTTGGGGAAGGCAAACTACCACTGTGGCTTGAACCCAACCCGCATCTCAGAACTACTATACAACATTCTAGAAGGAATTGTGTTGACTCATTCCAAATAAGAGAAAAGAGCCAGGATTCTGGAGTTTCTGTCTTCTCATGTCATAACTTCCTGGGGGACAGGAACTAGTCACATCTTTCCTATCGTTCTATGAATGCCCTCCACCATCAGACTAAAGGAATGTCCCCTTGCAAAGTACTGTGAGTTATAAGGCTCTTACTTAAAACAAACGAATCGTCTGTATTAGCATTTCTCAACCCTCTGCTTCTGTGGATGTGGGTGTGGGCGTGTGTTCTGAACTACCAGTGGGCAATGGATATCTCGAAGTTACCATATTGGAAGCATCACTTTCAGCTCATCGCTGGTAATGGTTTACAGAACCAATCCATATAAGCTGTTGCTGGACTGATAGCAGTATTTATACCTCCATTTCAACAGGGCTTTTGTACCTTATTTTTATTCTCCCTGGAGTATAGATTGTCCTCAGATATTCCCCTGGGTCACGCCTGCTTTCATTCAGATTTCTGCCCCGGGGTTGCTTGCCTCACCACCTCATCGAACATAGCTCGAGCGCCCCTTCTGTACCTATCATCTGCTTTATCCTTATTGTTCTGCGTAGCACTTAACACAACCTGACACTAGGTCATAAATTTATCTGTATATAATTTGTCTCCCCATCATGGTGTAAACTTAAGCTCCCACAAGAGTTTCGGTGACATAATAGAAATTCAATAAACATTTGTTTAAAGAGGAATGAACTTATAAATATTGGTCATCATTTGTATGAAGGCTAGAATATAGTCCTTCCTTGGGCCAGTGTGCTAGTTCCTTTAAAGGGGATTTAGAGGTGAGAATGTGCAATCACTGGAATCATATCACTTTTTGAGTTTCCAAGCCCTATTGCCAGGAAGACAAGCTGAAGGTTTCTTCCTTTTCCTTTTAAAAAAGGCTGTACTCATGGTTGACATATGCTATGACATCTTTTTCTTGCTATCATATTCAGTTTTTGAAAAATCAACATGTATTTAACTTGTACCCCACTTGTACCCAATTCTAGTGGCTAGAACTCTGGAAGCACAATCAAGAGTCACTTGATTATTACTTGGTGGTTCTGAATATATTTAACAGTCCTCAACAGCCCCTTGTCAAATGTCCTTCAAACTCATGACTCCTTGTAGAAGTCATGAAAACAGAGTGGCTTACTAGGGGCACACCTGGTGAGGGGAGTCAGAAAATTTCTTCCCACGCCAGCACATTGCTGTTTGCTTGCTATGCAACATTGGACAAACAGACTGATTGTTCTGGGCTCCTGTGTCCTTGCTGGAAACAAAGGAAACAATCGGATTTGCCTCCAGTGTTCTTCAGTCATGTGCTGGTTGAGATTGCGCCCCCTTTAGCTCTATTCTCTGCATTAGGGTGAAAGCTCCTCGGGACTCTCGGGGTGGAATGGAATAGAGAAGTCTGCCTAATCTGGAGCAACTTCACTCCTGGGAAGAGAGAGGTTAAAGGTGCCAGGAAGTTCTCGCAAAGGCCACCCAGAGTTACCAAGAGCTGCTCTATTGCCTCATAGGCAGTGCTGGTTTGAGAACCTGAAATAATTCTGGGAAACATTTAACCAAATCCTTGTCACAAGGGAGAAGAGGTCTGGGGAAGTTGCTGTAATTCTTAGAGGAACTTTTGTACTTTGTCCTACGTAGAGACTATAAATAGACAACACTGAGCAATCCAGCGAGATCCCAAGATGAGCACAAGAATAAACTGGTGCTTTGAGAGGAACTCTCTTGCCTTATTCCATGAGCAGTGACAGGTTGTTTTTCCTTACTCACCCTAACGCAGTATGTATTCACCCCTCTTTTTATGCCAAATAGAACACATTTTATGTTCTTATTAAATTCATCTGTCTTCCCCTTTAATTTTTTTTTTTTTTTTTGCAGTTGGCTTATTGATGAACATTCTGTCAGTGTGGTCTGAAATGGTTGTAGGTTTCCAGGTGCAGGGAACTGCAACTTTTAACCTACCTGAAATAGCCCTGCAAACAGTTGAGTCCTAGGTCAATGTTCTTTAAAGCTGAATGGAATTAACAATATTATAATTGTCAAAGCCCTCGAAGGAAGGTATCATGGAAGTGGAAAGCATTCTTATTTTTGAACTGACGTTTTGTTATAAACTATCTTCTCTATGAAACGGTATCTTCCCCCCCCCCGCCGCCTTTCTTTCCACTGGAAAGATCTGGAGAATGATACAATTGACTGAGGACCCAAGTAGCCAGATGCCAAGCACCTTGGGGCAGCAGAGGAAGTGGATTTGATCTATAAGACACAAAAGTGGCTGTGCCCATACCTCCGTGTTCTCAAGCAGAGAGCCCTTAGGTCAGCCACAATGGAGGAAAACCCAGAAGTCGACATGGACTGACAGTCATGTCAGTAGGTGGAAAGGGAGTATAGCCTAGGACCACTAGACCACACTGCCCCTCTCTCAGAGAGGGCTGACAGAAGCCTAAGGCTTGAGAGGCCCCTCGTCCGGGTCTCCTTTCCACACAGGTCTCCCCTTGGGCAGGCATCAGTGGAAGTGTACCACAACAGCTCATGAGACATTGGGGCCCTCCAAAGCAGCTTTTCCCTCCTGCATACATAAATCCTACCTCGTAATCATGCCATCCAGTCCTGAAAACGTTAAAAGGATGGTGCTCTCTGAGTGGAAATTCATAGGCACCTGCTCTTGATTTACTTCCTGCTTAGAATAATTTTTACGCAGCTGCAGGATCATGGGGTAACTGTGCTCACAGTACCCAACAGCGAGGCTCAGACAAGAAGGGGTAAGTCGGGTGTTCGGGTTATAGTGACTCTGGCTATTCCTCTTTTTTTACAGCATCATTAGTACTCTGTCATTCTAATAACAATAATTCCCTTTTGACATCATGGAGGTAAGAAGAAATCATCACTGACATCAAAAATGAGGTGATATTTCAGCAGTATTATTTCACTGAAGATAAAATGGAAAGCTTTATTACTCCCCATGCCTTTAAAGAAAGCTGAACAAGGCATATGCTGACCCTAGAGCTTATCTACTTCAGTTCCTTCCAGACTGATATGAAATAACTAATTTTAATTGTTCCAACTAGAGCTCCAGAATGTGGTTTTCCCCCAAAGCTTTATATCCACATCATGGAAACTTCTTCAAAAATAAGCTTTATCCGATCATAATACACCGGGAAATCAAAAGCAAAGTCCATTGTAACCAAAAATGATCTCTAGCTTTCATTCTTTAGCCTCACCTTTTGTTCGAAGTATTTAGGGACTGATTTCACTCAATCCTGCGATCAATACTGATTGTGTGCCTGTTGTGCAAAGACACACTGTGCTGGGTACTGGGGAGACAAAGATGGATAAAATAGAGGCCTTGGTCCACAGGACAGAGTCTAAACTGAGGCAGACACACAAAGAAATGTGTGCTATGGTAGAGATGTGTTCCAAGGGCAATGGAGTGAAGTAAATAATTCCGTCTGGTGGAACAGGAGAGCTTCTCCAAGACAGCATCATTTTACCAGCTTTTAAAGGGTAGACGTGCCCTACAGAGACATTAGAGAACAGAACTCAATGCAGAGGGAACAGTCTTAGCAAAGAGATGAAGGCATCAAGTGCATTGAACAGAAAGAAATCTGGTCCTTAAGGGAATCAGAGAGTGACGGCCTCGAATCTCACTCGGCCAGTGTAGACAGGAGCGGGACGAGGCTACACTCAGTGCATCATGAACGGGCTAATCAGCGTTCAGGGTAACAGGATGAAGATTAAGATTGTTTCATTCTAACAAAACTTCTTGCATTCATTGTAAGAAAAGAACCCCTATTTTCTACCAAGGAGACCAAGAAGGTGGTTCTCAACCTATTAGAGTAAGAGAATAAGTACATGGGATTGAAGTAAGTCATTGGATCATTCCTCTTGGAATTTTCTCAATTTATTTTTCCTTCCTCCTTTCCGCCCTATATAAGAGCAGGGATTTTTTTTTCCCCCCGAATCTTAGATGCTGGTATAAATAGACATTCTGAAAGGAGGAATATGATTTTCCTAGAACCAGTAACTCAAGGAAAAAAACTGAAATCTTTATGCAATGAAATCTTAGATTGCAAAATGAATCAGAAATAGGAAGCATCACCCAGACCTCAGTCACCCGAGTACTTGGTCTCTACACTATTAGGTCTCTGAATTCTTGGAAATGTCTGGGTATTTGGCACAGTATAAGCAAAGCCTACATTTCAGGCAGCCTTCGGTTTCCCTTAAAAATAACATTTCGTAAAACCCCTGGCTTTAAGAATGATGAATTTTTTTCTCATTAAAAAAAAAATTACTCCTACTTCAACTCACTTACTTCTAATTCTGGTTGGCCATTCAGCATTTCTACTAATTGTAGTAACCTCTATAAACGGCGTTATCTGAACACCTGATCCCTCTGTTCCAGCAAAGCCTGTGCGTGCCAGACCAGTTGCAGTTCGTCTACAATTAAACAACTGTCCTCAGACGAGCAGTAACTGAGGACAGAAAAATCTGAACGTTATAACCATGCAAATGGTCAATATTTTCAGTGATATTTTAGAAGTCACACAGAGTATGTAGCTACCAGGTTTGCAATAGGAGCAAATTTTCACCCTTTCTCTCTCCTTCGCCTAAGAAAATAAAATTTGTATTCCTGGATTGAATGCTCAATTATTTTCTTTAAAAACAAACTTTAAAGAAATAAAAGGCATTTCTCTATTTTTGCAGTGCCTGCAGAGGCTTTATCTTTCTATCAAAGATAATACGAAACTTTGGTGTTTTGGGTTGCAGGTCATTAACGGACTTGCTTTTTATCTGCTAGATTTTATTTAGTTTTCTTTCTCAAACATCTTTTTTTTTTTCCTCCAAGTAATCAATGCTCTTGATTGCTCTCAAATGCCTCTGCTTGTATCACCACAAAGCTAGGGTAGCCCCGTGGAGTACACTCCCAAACCATGCAAGAGCCAGTTAAGAGCAGGTCTTTTTGTTTAAGTCAGCTCTCAGGATAGAAGGGGAAATCACATCCCCCGTTGGCTCTTGACTTTTTCATTACCAAATGCAGAGGCTAGAAAAGAGAACCGGACAAAAACGGGCTTGAGTGTATGTTCGGTTGCTTTGCATGGACTAAAGCAACACAGAGCTCATGCACAATAAACAAACATGCATTATGGGTTGTTTTCAGTCACTTTATAGACACATGCATTCATAAATTTTGATACGGTTGTAAGAAGCCGACTTTGATGGGACCAAACTCACAGACGAGCTTTCGATCGCTGGAGCAACCACAGACTAACTTTATGTTGACAATTTATCAGCTCTTCTCCGTCAAGGAAAATTGTTTTTTAGTGCTTGCCTATTAGCAATCACATGCATAATATGAAATTGAGTTTTGGGGAGGACGGCCTGCCATCTGTCTTTCTGATTTTTTTTTTTCAGCATTTCATGCTCAAGTTCAACTCTCTGTGTATCAGAATGCTGTAAAACAGGATTCACCCATAATATGGGCACTTAGCAAGAAAAATGGGCCAGATACCAATGTTATCTTATAACTTGCAGACTTTTAAAAAGGAAAATCATTGATACCCCAATCTGTGCATTATCTTTCGAGTGTACTTCAAATTCTGTCTGCCTCTCAAAGCCAACTTGGGTATGGCTGGTTCTTCATAGAGAACAGTTCATTAGAGTGCTTTGAAAAGTGTTAAGGCGCTTTTATAAAAATAAAAATTCAAAGAGAAAGTGGAACATAATGTGAGGTTAAGAAAATGGAGCTATGAAGGATTGGTGGGAAGAATGAAAAAGATGTATTTAGTTTCCCTTCCAAGTTCCAATATGCTAAGATTTTTATCAATAATATTGTTTTTCTGCAACAATACCTGCCTCAGGGAACATCTGCTCTGTAGCTGTCAGGATTATACTTCTCAAAATATGCTTAAGATGATTCTGTTAAATTGATAAAAAATAGGACACTCTGCAATGTAGAAGGATTGCTCAAAAGAACATTCCCAAGCCTTTCATGTGTAACTGCATTTGTGTGGCAGGGCATTTACTCTGCTATAAATTCCATCACTGATTTTGGCCAGTTCAGATTGATTCTGCAGTAACTGTAAGTAATGAACCTTCTAGAGCCAAAGGGGGGAGGAAAGGAGGAGGAAGAGAGGTAGCCAATACACATGTGGCTGTGGAAATACAAATCGTAGGGTTCATTTAGGCACAGCTTTTATCAGATCATGCAGCCAATACCCTACAAAGCAGGAAAATATATATCCAGAAAAATCTACAGGTTCCTTGACCTGACTCCAGGAGTTACGACAGGCAGACAGAGGAGAACAATTCTTAGGGAAAGGAAGCAGTTTATCTTTCCCTGAACGTCTACTTCCCAAACTTGTTCCTTCTCCTCTTTTTCACTTTTTTTCCATCTAAAGCTTAAGCATCTGTCCATCCTACAAGAGCAACAAAATATGGAGCTCTTTTCTTAGGGAAAAGTTAGCCATCCCTGAAGGCTGGCCTCCCTCAGCTCCCAGTACCTCGGACTGGATGGACCCTTAACCCAGAAGAAGTTCCCAGGGGATTAGGGTGTGACTCTCGTCAGTTCAGACTTTCGTAAAGAGGAAACTCGGTTATCCTGCAGTTGGTCACTGAGACTAGTACAAAACTAAGGTAAGCAATGAGATGAACAGAAGAAACACCACTTGGGGTGCCCCATGACTGCCACCCCCCATCCCCCCCCGGCCCCATGCCCGCTTCCCCCAACCCCCCCCCCGTGGTGGTGACTAAAGAAAGGTGTCAATGAATGAAGCCAAGGCCACAGTAATCCGCATTGCAGTAAAGTAGTACCATCTAACACTACAGCGGGGAAGGGAGTTCTGATATTCTTTCATCCTGAGCACTAGAGAAATGGGAGATGGAACAGAGTACGATTTGGGACCATGGATGTCAGCCGAGCTAGAGCAGAGTAAAGTAGAGAGACTTTGGGAGGGAAGGAGGAGAGGAACACGCAAAAGGATGATGTGAAAGACACATTTCACCAATTAGGCAGGCCAAGGAAATCCTCAGTTCATTCTTACCCAGCTCCCTTCTCCTCTCTGACCTCATTATCATGGAACGCTTAGGAGCAGGGTCAGGCCAGAATGTTGGATCCGTGGTGATAGCATTATGGGCACCACGGACATAGCTTCAATGGAATGTAGGCAGGCAATATTTTGTTCCAGTCCTGGGATTTGTGTCCCCATCCCAGTGAATTTTCAAAACTACAGAGGCATGAACACATAATTCATCTCCAAGAATGCCAAAGCATTCTCGCTATTCATTCATCCCAAGAACAAATACCACAGATTTTTCTGAGATATTCTTTTCCCTTTCCCTCTTGAGAATCATAGAACCGTAGAGCTAAGAAGTTCATAGATGTGGTATTTGAATATTCTGAGGTAGAGCTGACAGAATGGACCATCTGGGACCTCTTATGTACATTTCTCACGGGGCTATTTGTTTGGGGTAATTATTAACGGCCACAAGACATCTTCTGTCAGAAACCACTGATACAACAGGGCAAGTCTTTAGATATGGGCACCCAGAGTTAGCCAAATGGGGGAGCCCAGAGCTATTGTGGGAGTGGGTACTGGACAGCACAAGTCGGGTAGGAGGTCCAGAACGGACATTTCCAGCTCCAGAGAAACCTGACAAAAGCTTCTTCCTGTATGCATCACTTGTTACCATTAACATTACTGGAACTCACCATCGGTCACCCCTCCTAGCATCTTCCTGGCCTATCTGGGCACAGAGTAAAGACGACAACAAATGGTTTCATAAGGAAGAGATGCAATATCCTGTTTTGAATCCTTTTTTTTAGAAATGATTAGGGATAATCATGAGTTTTAGAAAATTGTGAATTGTTTTAGCTCCATTCGAAGGGAAGGACTTGCCTCCGAGCTGTGCCTGATGATTCTACAGTATGCCACAACACCTGTGCGACTTCTAATTTGGTTCAGTCTGTTATTTCCTGTGGTCATGTTGGAATTTGAACATACCATTTAGAAAATCAGAAACATTAAGAAGACTGAAACACCAGTGAACTTCCAGAGCTGTGTGGACTGTCTTCTACAGGTCAGAGAGGAGATGTAAAAATGGGACTGTAGAGAGAAGCATGGTTATATGTCTTTCCAAAATAACTAGACAATTCATTAGGCATATTTATGACCAATTAAGACTGCCATAGGGTCAATGTGTTGAGTTGTATAAGAATTAAGCATTAATTAAAGAACACAACATTTGTACAGAAGCTGATTCCCACACATCATTGGAATCTAAACTCTCTCCAGCTATCAACTATGTGGTATTAACTGTTGTAGCCCAACAGAGCTACCAAAGAGAAATTGTTAAAAATTATCTGTAAACTATTAAAAGCTGGAAGTCATTATCGATACAGATATAAGTGGTTTTTGTATATATAATGACTAATATAAAAAAATCACATTAATGACACTTTTGGTAACGTGGTAGAATGTACAGAGTCCTGGCCTTAGAATCAACAGATGGAGGTTTAGCCCCAATTTCGCCATTTGGTTTTTTGCCATCTGACCTTAGGGAACTCATTTGGCCTCCCTGAGTCTGTTGAAAGGAAGTAAAAGTGCCTCTTCCGAAATATCATAGTTATTATGAGGTTAATGTAAGAGAATATGAGTGAAAATGTTCTCTAAGGTCTAAGTCTGTTAACACCCAAGATTATCTTATTGGATTACAACTGTAAAATCTGGGACTTTAACATTTCAGAAGATACTGGCTTAGCTTATGTTTATCACTAGGCATTGATCTTTTCCCCATTTGATTTCTGTTCTTGGTATATATGTTTTTGTAGAGGGAATCATTTTTAACAAGCCTTCAGATTACCTATTTTATTTCTGAAGAGGGCAAAGGGCAGAAAGTATGTTCATAAAATAAGAGGAGGAAGGTTGCTAGAAGTTACCACCATGGCTCCATCCCCACAGTGAAGTCTGTGGGTTGCTCAGAGGAAAGGCTTATGGAGTGGCCATGAATCCATGGCGATGGGCATGAGGAACCTCTTAGGGCGCCTTGCCACTGTGGCTCACTTTGGTTAATGTTAAGTCTAGGGTTCATATTAGCCAAATGTGAATTTGTTATTATACTGTTTATTGATTGAAACCTTATATAACCCTGTTCGCATTGAAATAAAGGAATCAGTTACCAGACTCAGTAATTAGTAACATAGAGATTTTAAGTTCCTTAAGGTAGAAATGGTGTGTTTTCTTCAGGGCCATGATAAGCCAAACTCAATGGACATTCTCTATAGTTCCAACAAGGTGGCATCTTGAAGTATCTGCTGTGTTCAGGCAGGAACTCACCCCCAGGAAGAAGCTGATCATTACCTGTGTTCTAAAGGCAATTTCATATGGAAACCTTTTTGAAGCAGAAGGGAGAAGGGTGTTAGACTGCTCAGGTGGATCGAAACAGGAAATAAGAGTGGCGGAGATGGAGTGCGGTCTGTGAAAAAAGAACACTACCTTGGGGGAACACCACAACTACGTTTGACTGTACAATGCCAAACACACACGTCATCTCCCTTGGCCTCCAGTTCCTTAGTTATAAAATGGATAGACTACTCTGTGCCCAATCTACCTTAGAGGCTGTTTTAAGAATCAAAAGGAAGAAAGTTCAGGACTTTGTAAGCTCTCATGCAGCAGGATGAATGGAGAGTGTTTAAGCGGTCAGTCTTCAGTTGAGTACCTCCCAGAGTCCGCGCCCTGTGTGGTATTCTGAGAAAGAAAAGACATTCTGTGCCTCGAAGGAGAAAGAGAAGCAGAGGCAGAGACAAGAGAGAATAAACCCAAGTAGTTCATACCTAGTGCTGTTTGGGTGTAGAGACAATAGTGGGGATTCAGAGGGAAGAGGACAGCTTTAGGCTCAAACGGCCAAAGAAGAGGAGAAGAGATTTGGCATAGATCCTGAAGAATGGATATTATTTTCACTGATGGGGGGAGACAGGGAAGGAATTCCTGGCCTAAGAGGTAGTGTGAGCAAAGGTACTGAGCAGGTAAATGCAAGACAGATTCAGGAGATGGTGTGAAAAGCATTTGGAGTGTAGGGAGGGCAGTTATGGAAGATCGGTTTGTGAAGGTTGGGACTCAGTTGTCACAAGACTTCCCTGAAAGCTAAGTGGTCTGAAATTTATTACAGAATCAAGCAAGTTTCTTGAATAGTAACAATAATAATAATAATTTATATTGACAAGGCACTGTATATTTTCAAAGTATTTTTTTTTAAGATTTTATTTATTTATTCGACAGAGATAGAGACAGCCAGCGAGAGAGGGAACACAAGCAGGGGGAGTGGGAGAGGAAGAAGCAGGCTCCTAGCGGAGGAGCCTGATGTGGGGCTTGATCCCATAACGCCAGGATCACGCCCTGAGCCAAAGGCAGACGCTTAACCGTTGTGCCACCCAGGCGCCCCTCAAAGTATTTTTAAAAGCACTGCCCCATTTGGTTCTTTCAGCAGTTCTCTAAGATGGGGATGCCAAGGATGAGCATGCCCATTTGACACGCGGGCAATGGAGCCTCAGAGACATCATGTGGTTGCTTCAAATTACAGAGCACGTAAATGAGGGGTGGGAGTCAGTGTAAAGACACTGTAGAAAGAGGAATCTGGCAGCAAAATGCAGGATCAACTAGAGTGGGGAGAAAATAAGAGAGACCAGTTAGGCAGCTGCCCACCCATTGTCCCAGATGTGGGATCTCAGTAGTCTGTATCGGCGTAGCTGCTGTCACATCGGTCGGGGGAGAGAGGGTAAAGGAAGAAGTCCCAAGCCTGATGATCGGCTCTAGGCACTAGAGGCAGAAGATCAAAGACGAGCCCAAGAGAGGTGATGCACTCACTAACTCTGACTTTAACCTCTGAGGACGTGGAAGCGTTCCTAAAAATAAAGAGAGGTCCAAGGTTCAAGCCTGAGTACCTAGCTGAACACCAGCCTTCCCCACACCGGTTCTGTATCCTCACCTGGACAGGGTGCTGGCCATTCCTTTGCTTGACCTTCCTATGTAGCCCTGATCACAGCCTCCTTAGGACCAGACAGGTGCACTGTGAGCTCCTTAGTAATTGTAACGGCCCCAGTGCCTGCACAGAGCAGTGCCTGGTCATAGTCAAAGGCTTATCTATTTAATGAATAAATGAATGAGTGAATGAATGAATGCCCTCACAGTTTTCTTCTGAAATCTCAGGTCAGGTCCTATACTCTTTTCCCTGAAAGTCTTCAGTTGTTCGCATATGTCTATAAAATAAAGTCCTAATCCCTTTGTATGGCATTCACAGCGTCCCGCCATCTAGCCCGCTTTACCTACGCCAGCATTTCCCACCCACCCCGGGGTCTCGCGGTACTCCTCTCCGCTCCCAAACACAAGCAGCAGTTTTGCCTCTCTGTCCTTTTGTTGATAAGAGGTCTTCGATCTAAATGCCAGTCAAATCCTACTGCTCTGTAGGAATTCCGCTCAAATGCCACCTCCTCAGGAGCACCTCTCCACCTGTCTCGTCAGGACAGTCCCCCTCATCACTTCCCCTGCACTTTGCATCTGCAGGCCTCGTTCAGGGCTCGGCTCACGCATCCATCTCCCTGACAGGTTTGCCCCCACGGGGCCTGGCAGAAGGGTGGCACCTAGTAAGGGTTCAAATGAAGGAAAGGAAAAATGGCAAAAGAGCCGCTCTGGGAAGAAGACGATGAACTTCATTTTCACATTCTCTGATAAAATTTACCACTTTGCTACAGATGTCTCTCGGTGAAAAATCAAATCCATGTCAGCGTTGTACATTTTTGCAAAGAGGTTGCTTCCCTTTGCCTGTCGAGAGGCAGCGTCAGTGTACTTTAATATCCAGGTTTTTCGTCTTCCTTACTCAGCAGAAAAAGCCCAAACAAAAGGAAGAAACTGACATATTTTGGATTGACAGATGTCAAGGGACACTACCATCTCATTTCCTTATTGATTAATTTGAAGGTAATTTCCTGGTAACCCAGGCTTCCAAAAATGTATTTTAAGTGGCATGTTGGTAAAAGAAAATTAATTTCTCTGCGTTAAACTTGCCAGCTTTTGAATTAATTGCATGAGCATAACAATCAATTAATAAATGTTAAGCAAACAAGGGAAAATCGGTCAATTAAAAATGACAAGATTGATTCTGAGGGTAGATAAACCAAAAGACTGTCCTAATGCTCACTTTGAAGTTTGGATACCGTGCCTCTCTGTACAGTCTACCTCCCACTTTCTACACAGCATTCAAATTGCTGAAGCTTTATTATAATTTCTTATAAATAAATTACCACCTAAGCCTTCTTCGCTGCTTCAGAGGGATTAAGGAAATCAAACATAAACAGCAGTCCTCCACCGGCTACGAGGAGAAGGTCATTGCTTTGGGAAAGTGTGCCGCCCACCGTATTCTGCAGAAGTGTTTTAGAAAGGGAGCCTGTGCAAAGTGGGCCACTGTTCTCTAAATGTGTGCCAACGCTCTGTCAGGAAGAAGCTCTATAGACTGCCTTTCTTTCTCCTGGTCATAAACTCAGTCAAAGATGTCTTCCAGAGAGCGGGCCGAGCGAGGAGTGGCGGGGCCCAGGGAGAGTGTGTGCCTTCTTAGAACATTCAGATTGAACCGTCTCGAACACAGCATTCTCTGCACTCTCACATTTGGGGCTGGACATGGGCGGGGAGGCATGGATTTCTTCTCCTGGCCTGGATTTTGAAAATGGCTGCCCACACTTGAAAAGATAGATGTTTTGCAAATGATGTCTAAAGAGAATATACAAAGGATAGAATTTGTCCCGTGAAAATACCTGCATAGGCTTTATAACTGCGTAGGGTTATTGTTGGTGTTTACCTGGCCTGCTATGCTTGCCTTTAGTCCCTACTCAGGATGGGTTTTGTCAGAAAATAAGCCCATTGTCCTCTCCCACATGGACTAAAAAAAAAAAAAAAAATCAGGGATTCTAGCGTGTGCCTCACTAATTTCTCCATTTTGCCAAGGGCACGTTTCATAACAGATATGTATAAAATTTCTAGAACTATTTATATTTTAGCAAATAGAAGATCTCCAAATAAAGTGTGAAAAAAAAAATGGCACTGAAGAAGTGTGTTTAAACTTCTACATCCTACTGAATCTTCACTTGAACGTTGACAATCTCTCAGTCTTAATATAACCAAGATCAAAACCCATCCCCCATGCACCAGCCCTTTCCATCGTAGCACATGGCTCCATCCTCCATCCTGAGACTCCAGCCAAAAGCTCAGGAGTGTCCCTTGAGCCCGTTCTTTACCTCGGACCCCGCACTGAATACATTAGCAAATTCCAGCATTTCTGCCTTCGAAGTGTATCCACAACCCAACCATTTCCCACCGTTCCTTCCTGACCTACCATCACCTCCCCGACCTGGACCTCTGCAGAGGCCTCCTTTCCTTGGCCTTCCTGCTGCCGCTCAGGGCCCCAGAGCAGCCATTTGCAGCAGCCAGAAACATCAGATCTCAGCACTCCCGCTTGGTCCATCCTTTTCATCACTGTATCCCAGAGCCTAGGACAATGCCTAGCAATATACGAACCTCAGTGATTCTTGCCGAATGAATGAAATCATGTAGTTTGGGCGAGGTGCACAAAGTGCTGCTGGGGCATTTGGATGTTTGGGAAGCACCATCGGACCAGGTAGAAACCGGCAAAGACAAAGAGACCTGCCCCTGAATCTGAGTCATCCACACACCTGCCGTTCCACGGCTCACCTATCCCTCCCTTCTGGAAAAGGAGCTATCGGGGGAGTGGGCTAAGTTGGCCCACACTGCCTAAAGCCTCTCCTCTGGGGTTTATGTCTGCCTGAACCAAAGTAAGCATAAAAAAGTCAAGTGCTGATCCTAGTTCTTTTAAACAGTCGCATATGTACTTGGCAGTCATGATAGCACAAGTCACTCCAATAATCAAAAGAATCATTACTTGTTTTGCTAAAATCCCAAGGAAATCGCACAAGATGTGATATTTCAGCACTAATGAGGTTGTGCCTGAAGAAGTGCGATTTTAATTGTGATGGATTTAGAGAATCCATTGCAGCACCGCAGGAGAACAGCACGCCTTTCCCAGTTCCAGGGAAAGGGCATTAATATCCCATGTTGTTGTTTTATTTAGTCTTCGCTGGCTGTGTGGAGAATCACCTAAGGTGGTGGTAGAGCTGCCAGGGACTACATCAAATAGAACCCTATAAAGAAACTTCATTTTCTCCTCCCGCACTACGAACAGAGACTGCACAACGGAGGAATATTTGTCTTGAGTTGCCTTACAAGCTACCAGACTGATCTGCTCTGCCACCAACGGTTCTGATCCTGACAACCTTCCCACCACCTTCCATCCTCCAAAGGTTGAAAGTCACCACTTTAGTCCAGTGGCTCCCTCGGCCTTGACACTGGCAGATGGAGGAGAGGAGTTTCTGCAGAATTCTCCTCCATTCCCAAGACCCATCTGGGTTGGGTGTGAAAAGCTCCTGGTGGAAGTCTGCATGTGAGCAGTGTGATTACTTCATTAGAACCCTGTGCGCTTCAAGACCCATATGCTTTCAAGTTTCTTTAAATGGTATTAGGGAAAAATATCCTCAAGGCATTATTTTTAAAGGGGACTTCAAACGTTCCCTGAGCAAAAAAAAAAAAAAAAAAGAATTATAGCACGTTTGAACTCCAGGGGGTTGCAGGAGAAATCTTGCTTAGCAGGACTGAAAACGGGACCCTCTCTTCGGTTGCAGGGGGAAGTAAGTGTTGGTCACAGGCAGAAAGGAATTTGAAATGTGGATGGAGGAAGATGCAGAAAATCTCCAAATCCTTGAACCCTTACCATAAAATAGCTGAGAAGAAGAGGACTTGAGGAAGGAAATTTAAAAAAAAAATAGCTTTTGTTCTCATATTCAGTGGAATAAAGAGAACTGAACGCCCCCCCCCCACCCCCCCATTCTGCGTCTTGCAGAATGCAAAAGGCTGCAGGTTCTGGCCATTTCTTCCATACAGGAAACATTTCTAAATAACCCCCCCTTCCTGTGTCACATGTATTCAAACACAGTTAAAGACCTGGGAAGCAAGGCTACGGGTAGGGGAGAGCTCTTCATCTTGAGTTTCCCTGCAAAGGGTCTGCTCCAGAGGTCAAATCAAAGAAACGCTTCAAGTTGAAACCCTCCTTCTCTAAATAGATCCCAACCTGATCTCATTTAATGCATTGATATCTGGTTTCTTAGGCATTATGGTTGCGGTATTACATATCAAAAGGACTCTTGAGAAATTCCCCCGAATTGATAATTCTAATTTCTTATGTATAACTACTCTATATTCACTCAGAGGACAGCTGCATTGTATGCTAAACCATGAATCGTAGAAATTGGCCCCTTTGTACGTAGGTTTGTATTAAATCGAGATGCTCTCTTTTTTTTCCCCCTGTTTGTTCCCACACTCGAGTTCCCGGTGTCAGTTTGTATTTGGCTTCCTGAGCGTATGAAAGTTTTCCTCGTGCTTATGATGTTCTTGCCAAGAGCACACTTGCAGCAATCTGCACAAGAACAGTCTTTGTGCCAATTACTTCAAAAAGTATTCTTTAAAATAAAAAGAGGGAGGGGGATTTTTTTTTTTTAAGGGAACTTTCAGGTTATAGCGTGATGGTTTCAATTTTAATTTTTGAGTCAGTCTTCCTGAAATGATGGCTTGGAGGCTCTGAAGTGTGCATCTTTGGTTTGTTTTCTCCTCTCTCTCTCTCTCTCTCTCTTAAAAGCCTTTCTACAAAATGGAAGTCCTGCTAAAGACATAGGAATAGCAGGGGAATCAGGAGTGTGGAGGAAACTGCTGTCGTTGCTGACACCACACCCTCATCTACTTAAACAGCTTCGGAAAGGAAACTGCTAGAAGCTTGTTAAAGAGTTTCCAAATGTGTGTCTGTAAATGACTCTCTCTAATCATGGCTGAATAAACCAAACGCAGCAAATGAGCTGGTGACAGGTACAAAAGTCACATGAGTGTTCTGAATCGCATATGCTGAGTGGATAATAACCCATGTCAGGGCCGTGGGGTCTTTTGAAGGTTAAAATCCTAAATTTGATCAAGTCCTTTATATGGAGAGATATAAAGACATTTGGGAAAACAGAAGAGGAAAACAGAAGGGAGAACACCCAGCGAGACGCACGATCCGTTGGGAGAAAAGGCACTGGGCAAGAGATGAGGACACCGCTTTCCTGCCTGTGCCTGCCACTAACTGGTTTGTGTCCTTGGGCAAGACGGGCACCACACTGGCGTCCGTCGCCACACGTGAGACACGGGAGGGTTGCTTGAGGCAGCCTGCAAGGCCCCCATCTCCAGCGTCGGTCTTTCTGGGATGTTGAACACAAAGAGGTTTGGGCACAGGGACACATGTGTTCTCTACATAAAGAGAGAAGTTTTGAGAGGCGTGTCATTACTAGAAATTACTCTCATGAAGGATGAAATTTAGGGTTAATGAAGGCAGGCTTCTAAAATATTAGCTGCAGCGTTTGGAGGGCAGGTTAAGAGACGTTTAAGAAAATGACCTTTGCTAGTCCGTGCTCAACACATACCATCTGCTTCCCCAAAATCCATGGAGGTGGAGTTGAACACTTACTTGAACCTGGTTGATAGCTTCAGGCCTCCCAAGGAATAGAAACCCAGAGAGCAGAGACAGACAGTTACAGAAGTTTAGGGCTTGGACGATGGATCCAGGCTGCATGTTTCAAGATTTAACAGACACAACGCTAAGGAAGAGTCTCAGAGGCCACGTAGGGAGGCCCACTCACTTTCCCCATGAGGAAATGGATGCAGAGAAAGGAGGTCCTTGCTCTCAGACACACAGCAACATGTAGCCTGAGTGTACCAGGAAAACTGAGGAATCTTGGCTTCAGTCAGTGTGGTTTCTCGAACATATTTGGGTCTCAAGTGCCCAGCGTAAGACAGTGCTCTTTGTTCCTGCATTACTTTCTGAGCCCCACATACCTACTGCAGCGTCCTGCGGAGTGACCATTTTTAGGTTTGATCTTTCAGGAGTGTTATGTCTGTATTCGGGGAATATTAGGGTTCTTATTTTCTACAGAAATATTTATGACCTATGTATTCACTTCAAAATTATTTAATTATCAGGGACGCCTGGGTGGCTCAATCGGTTTAGCGTCTGCCTTCAGCTCAGGTCATGGTCCCAGTGTCCTGGGATCGAGCCCCACGTCGGACTCCCTGCTCCGTGGGGAGTCTGCTTCTCCCCGCCTCACACTCTCTCTCTCTAATAAAATCTTTTAAAAAATAAAAAAATAAAAATAAAATTATTTAATTATCAGAAATACAATCATTAATACTTGTGTGCTTGAGGGAAGCTGTTAGGGGAAATGGTTGCTGCAAAAATGTATCGGCGCTTGAGACGGCAAACTTGCCCTCCACAAAAGCCAGCCCACCCATCCACACGGATAACTGCGGTTCTGCCTCCTCAGAAACTGAGCAAGAGAGGGGTAGCTGACTCCTACGTCTAAGAGCTATTTTTTCTAAAGGTTTTTCCTTTGTTATCAAAAATAGTCATTTCTTCTCCTGTAGACCTTCCAATTGGGTGGAGAGCATAGAATAAGGCTGGCTTAACATTTTCTCACGATGGCAAAGAGCTCCCTAGAACTGCTGTCTTCATGCAGAGAAGCACTCAATCTATGGCGCACAGCTGTCTTTGGACATTTGTTGCAATTTCGAGTGTCTATGTATAAATTCTGCTAGCGGACTCAAGAGAAACAAAGGCTAAGGAGACTAACTTAGAACAAGACTAGTTGTTCGACTCAAGACATTTAAGTAAAATGCACATTCAACAAAAGTGTTAAGCAAAGATCATAAATAGAAAACTTTTCATTTATATCTTTCCCAATAAGAGTTCATGGGTTCTGAAGCAACTATATAATATGGTAGAGTATTGGGGCAGGGATGGGGGAGGAGTAGGTAGGAGTCAGGGAGCCAGTCTCTATTCGTTATTAGTCACGGGACTAGTTCTGAGTCTTTTTTTTTTTTTTTTTTGAAAGCCGTTGGAAAATAAAATTGTTACACTGAGAACTGCCTCTCCGTCTTTAAGACAGTGGCACTAAGCCACAAGGGTCCTCTTGGGTCCATGAGGGCTGATACCCCCCTCCACAGCAAGTGACAGAGGAATGAAAAAGTTGCCCTCTACAGAGGTACGATGGTCCTCTGTCCTTCTCCAGGAGACTTTAATAAAGTAACTGAATCAAACAAAATTTGATCAGATGTGTATGGTTCAGCCTTCTTGCTTTGCCCCTTAACAATTTATCGAGGTGTTTCTACCCATGGTCCTGTTTTATTAAATGATATTTGAAGTGTTCCACTCTCTGAGAAAATGTGGTTTATGTCTTTGGCATACATTTACATAATCTTGTTAAGGAAATCCCTCCAGCTTCAACTACCCCAATAAAAAATCTTATCTCTGGTAGAAGAAAGACTGTTTTCTCCAAAGGGAGCAAGAAACAAATATGGGGTCCAGACCCATTTTGAGAAACTAAGGCTGTAATTATAGTTATATTTTTATGTTATGTATTTGAAGTTTGTTAAAAGAGATGGATGAGAAGTAATTGTTATGTGTGGAGGATACAGTCACATAAGAAAAGAATGCTGTAGCTAATGTTTTTTAAATGTGGGCTTTAAAAATAATTTTTTATTTGTTGCCTTGGAAAATATTTCTACATTAAAAAAAAAAAAAAAACCCACCGAGGGTGATAAATCACCAGCAATCTCTCAGCTCCCCACCAGAGCCATCAAATTAAGGGTTAACCTCTCAGGGTTGCCCTGAATTAATCAGGAGCTAAGCCAGGGGCAGGCTAGGCGAGGGGGAGGGGGAGGGGATTGGCAGAGCTCGACCTCCCCCAAGAGGTTTTGCAGCACAACAGTGCAGCCCACTGTGGCGTGGCCACTGAAAGAAGGCAGACCTTTACACAAATAAAGGGGTCTTGACAGGGCTCCCAAGGCTGCTCCCTCCGCAGCCCTGTGCACAGAAAACACAGCCTGATCCTGCGAGAGCCCAGGGTTCCTGCTTATCGTGCACGGGTCCTCCATTTTCAAAGGACCAAGATAAGGGGTTGTGTTCTATAGAGCAGGGTCTTTTCTGCAGTCCAGATTTACCCGTAAATATATGTCCATCTTTCTTTGCTCACTTAGGAGGCAGTCTGTGATCAGCCTCGAGGTCATCTTCATTAACATTTCCGGATTGGTCCCGCTCTTTAGATAGAGAGGGCGCTGCAGGTGGATGGCCCAGTGCTTTGGGGAATGCAGATTCCCAGGCCCCTCCCTAGATTTAAAGAATCCACAGTTTTGGGGGTGGGGCCTGGGAATCCACCTGATTAATAAGCTCTCCATGCTTGTGCACATTCAAATTGAAGAACCACTAACCCTAGAGGTTTTATGGTTTTGTTTTTTTACCATGAATCCCTGATACCAGCATTAGGTGTTCGGGGCTTTCTAATTTAAGGAACGAAGTATGTTTTCCCTTGTGTACCAGACCCATTTAATCGTGTTACTTGTGTGAGTCGACTTGATCTATAACTTGAGGAATGCTCTTACTCACGCTTGTATATGAGTCGTTTCCTTCAGGACTTAGAACCTCCATGAGAGTAGAGAAGTTAGCCCCAGCTTCCTCCCTTCCTCTGTTTTCTGTCGTCAGAAATGCCCTTAACCTTTCCAGCCTGTCCACTTCCTGACCCCACCTTCGCGGAGTCTTTTTTAGGAGTCCCAGCAAGCATCTGACTGGCGGTGCTCCAGTTACATCCTTCCTCCCACTCCCCTCATTACCATTCAAACCAAATGGAGTCCCTGAGAATTAACACTTGCTCACTGTAGCCCTTTTATCCAAGGACTGGCTCCAGCCAGGGTTCCTCTTTCTTAACTTCGGCCAGGATGCTTCCCAGGGTCCCAGTCTCACCTCCTCTCTTCTCTCCCTCCAGAGTCGCCCTTAAGTGGAGCCCATCTGAGACCCTGCCTACGTTGTTGCTGGTCTTGTTCCCAGTATTGAGAATCCGTGATCTTAGAGTTCTTGGGGACAAACTCCCAGAAAGCCCCGCACCACTGTATGGTTTCTGAGCTGGTGGCCATCTAGCTGATGAGGACAATCTAAGACCACCTCTCCTGTTGCATCCCCCTTGGGGCCCTGACAAAGGTCTGCATTTTCACCCGCTCCCTGCCACCACCTCATTCCCCCCCCTGAATCTCACCTCCCCACAAATCTCACCTCTGCCTTGAGAAGTTATCTTTTTCCTCTTCTGCCTTTTCTTCTCCTCCGTTGCTCAAGTCCCATTGTGAATTATGACAAAGCCTACTAGAGTAGAAGCAGTTTCTAGAAATACAATCTGAGATCCTGGAAAAGGAAGGGAAATGGCCTTCTGCTCTTCTTCTGCCCTCACTGGGTCCAATGAGGCCTCCTTCAGTTATGAGCCCTTTTCTCTTCTCCATAGAGTTCACCTCTCTGGACAAGTACTTGGTCTCAGCTAAGCTTTTTTCTTGCTGTTTTGTTTTTTGTTTTGGTTTGTTTTGTTTTTCTGGGGGCGTGGCGCAAAGACAGACCGAGGTGGCAGGAGTCAGACAAAGAACTTGCAAGAAGTCATTCCCATGAGGCTGTTACCTCACACTGGTTTAGATTAAGTTGTTATGCTGTAGGCTAGATGTTTAGGTTCAGAAAACCTGGCTGAACCCTTATCTTTCTGCGGGTTGGGGGCCACCTCAGAGCCCCCATCACTTAAAAATAATTAGCTGACTTGCCCACCTGCGCTAGTGATTTGGTGATCTGTATGCTAAACCAGACTTCTGCAGGGGAATAAAAGAGAGAAGACCAGAGGGCCAGAAGGAAGCTTAATTTTTAAGGTAAATTCGGATTCCCTTAAAGGGCAAGGGAAAAATCTCTGAAGATGCTCTAAGCCCAGGGAATCCATAGTTTTCTCACGCCTGCAGCTTTTTTGTTCCTATTTGCGCAGCCCCGTTCCGTACTCTACATTATATGTGGAAAATAATGCAAATACTTAGCATTTCCTTTTGATAAAGCAAACGTTTCACATCACTAGTACTGAAATTTATTCCTAAAAGAATGGAGAATAGCTTCCAGATGTATTTTTCTGTCACGGACTTGTTTTCCTTAAGTATCGACAGAGGGGCAGTTTTATCGAGGTCTTTGTCATGGGTTTGTTTATAATGAGAAGATATTAGTGGAGCACATCTAAGTGTTTATCGCTAACAGATGACTGAAAAGAGCATATGGCAGGAAGAGAAATATATATTTGTCCAAGAAACGTGGCTTGTTAACACTCCCACACTCGTCCTAAACTCTGCAGACATGTACTTAACGGCGTCGTGCACATCCGCTGGGTGTATCAGAAGAAAAAAAAGTCAAGCCATGATTCCTTCAATATGGGACTGTCAAATAATCCTAATTTGGACATTTTTATCAAAGATGGTAGGATTGCAACTCAGAAACCCTGTGCATTTGGCTTTGCTGGGGCTGGCGTCTGGGCAGTGCTGTGTAAGGGGTTTGGAAAAATACAGGCTTTAGCATTTTTGTAGAGCACTTTATGATAAAACAAGAACAATGAAAGGAAGGGTGAGGACTGAGCTCTTATATAAAATTGAGCTCGGGGGCAAAGAATCTCTTAGTTCAGAAATCTCTTTTGAAGAATGTCTGTAGATTAGATTTAAGACCAGCCTAAGATGAACCTTTAGAACGCAGAGGCAATTTTTACCTGGCATTGGCCAAAACCAAAGCATTGTTTCAGCTCAGATAGGACCCGTAAAACCCTATTGATTAATTCTTCAAGTAAACTCTGCATTTATTAACTTGCAACTGGACTCTGAAGCTCCTGCCCCCATCATGGAGTTGTAAGCACAGTGGGGGGTTGGGGAAGGCTAGTGCTATAGCACAGTAAAGGCCACTTTATGGAGCAGTAGATCATAGAATTCTCTAGAACTTTTAGCAGGAACCCTAGGTATCATCTCCTGATTCTTATTCTCCATTTCTTATCTGAGGAATGCTACCCTGGACAAACTAGATGACTTGCCAAAATGACCAGACCAGAACTAAAATAAAATGTTCCGTCTTCCAATTCAATGTTATTTCTATGCCATAATAATCCATTTTACAGTAACTATGCTATTTTTATAGTTTCATGGTTCTTGACGTAATATTGGTATTTAGGCTTATATATTTGTATTTAAAATCATTTCCCATTCATCTACTTAACTTTACAAAGAAGCCATCTCATTCTTTGGGATATTACCACTGGGACTGGTAACAATATGGCAAGCTTGGCATTTATGTCAGAATGGAATTGTGGGTGAAGAAAAGGGGGATTTACAGTTTTCCAAAATTTTTTCTTTTTCTTTTTTTTTTTATAAAAGTCACATGATAGAGCAAGAGAACCTCGATTTAGAGAAAAAGAGAAGTTGCCTTAGGTTTCAAATACTCAAAGCAGGGGGCAGGGAGGGATGCTTTTGCTCTTCTCTCCTATTTTCTCCATTGGTAATTCCATCGACCTTCTTGGTTTTAACTGGAGGGGGGGGGGAATCACCTTCCAAAACTAGTCCTTCAACTATCATCTCTTATGTATCCAACCCCTTTTTCCAGCTCTCCCCAGGAGACCTTGTCCAGGACCTCTCCAAGCTGCTCAGATACAAAATGTCCACAGAGAAATCTGTTTTGTCCATCTGTCAGCAATTCTTCCATTCAGTCTATCGTCGTCATCATCATCATCCTATGAAACAGGCATAAAATCATGGTTCTTCTTCCCAGGTCCCAATATCTACTGCTTCTGCCTGCCAGTTGGGCCCATCTCTGTCTCTTCTCCTGCTCACACCAACTGAAGTGCTCCTGGAGCCCTGGGCGTTCCCAATAGGTTCCCTTTCATATTATTTGTTCTAGCCTGAGAACCCCTTTCACCGTTCTATAATCCTATCATACATCAACAATTTATTCTAGGCCAGTTTCACATAGCCTTCCTAATCCATTCTGTCAAAAGTATTCTCTATCTATCCCAACTCCCCAAGATCTTACTCTATATCTTTCTTATGGCACACACTTGGAACTTAACTGAAATTGTATTTGTGAGCTTATATACTCTATGTCCGGCATATATGTAGGCACTTTATATACATTTTCACTTAATACTTTCAGCATCCCTGAAGACCTAGAAAGACCCCTACCCCCAGAGATCCATATTTTACTGGTGTTGGGTACATCTTAGACATAGAGACTTTTTCTTTTTTTTTAAGTAGGCTCCACACCCATCATGAAGCCCAATGCAGGGCTTGAACTCATGACCCTTAGATCAAGACTTGAAATGAGATCAAGAGTAAGTCACTTAACTGACTAAGCCACCCACGTGCCCCTGGACATGGGACTTTTAAGTACTCCCAGGGTAATTCCAATGTATAGCATGGTTGAGAATCACTGGTTTAACTCCAGACCCATTAGCCAGATATTCTCCAATAGTAGGTATCACCTTTGAAGCTTTAAAGAACAAACGAATGCTACACCCCAGCCCAGTCCTATGGAATTAGAATATCTAGGAGACAGAGTCTGGGAATCCACAGGATGATAAAGCTTCACAGGTTATTCTATCACATAACCAGGATGGAGAACCACTGTCTTTGTCAGACACTGTATCATCTTCCCATAGTCCTATTTTACAAGTAATTACACATGTCTCCTCCTATTGTGTCATCTGTAAACTCTTTGAGGACAGGTTTATATTCGAGTCACTGTTGTCTGCTCCCTCGCACCTAGCAAGGTCCCTTGCACATAGTAGGTTTTAGAAACTGAAGCACCAATATATGTCCTTTAATGAAAAAAACAAAGATGCCTTTTTAAGAAAACAAAGATAGCTTTACACAGTACTTCTTCTATGCCAAGTTTTTAATCTCTACTACACTGACATAGAAAGTCACTAAGTCATTTCAGTTCTCTGAGCATCATATTTGCATGTCTGTATAGTGCCAGGGCTGGGACTTGAACTCAGCTCTTCTGACAGTACCCTGGCCTCTGTACCTCAGGTCCTCAAAGCAACTACAAAGTAAAAAACTCAGCTATCTATGTATTCACATACCTGCTATCAGACATGTTTCTAAAATTTAAACATAACCAGTCACATGGGAAAAAAATGTTTGCATTATGAAATGGATTTGGAAAAATATATTAATTTCAACCCAAAACTTAAGTATGGAACTAAATAGATATTCCTTTCTTCTCATCAATCTCAACCTCCCTCACCTCCAGAGGAACCTATAGGTAGACAAACACACCCTTTGACATTTCTTTACTGGTTAGTTACCTCATTAGGTTTTTTCCCCTTCATCTTAGTTTGTACTGCTTCTTGAAGACGTTTCAAATAACCTGAGCTTCTGGTTATCATTGAAATCTTTTTAAAGACTCACATACAGTTTACTGAAGGTAGTAAATTGATATCTGGTATAAACTTGTGATGTTTCATTCAGTATGCATATGCACATAAACATAACAAATTTGAAATGAAACTCAACACCTAGAAACCTGGATTCTAGGCTCTTTTTGTCATTTCTGAGCTAGGTGACTCTGGGCAGGGAATGAACTTTTCAGAAGCTTCTTTTCCACCTAAAAAAATGAAAGGGAGAAGGACCTAAGATAGACCCTCCCAAATTTTCTTCCAAACATGACAATTTATGATCCCCTAAGAATTCATTTATTAGGCTTTTGGTCAAGATTAAATTAGTCATCAATCCTGATCCACTATTCAGTTGATATTTTAAAGGGCAAACAGAATTATAAGGAAATCTGGACACTTCTTCACAAGGTAGAAAGTGTTCACCTCCATTATCTCTTTTCATTTTCATAACATACCTGCAGAACACTTCCTTATTATCCCCATTTCACAGAAAAGAAAATTGAGATGCAGACGGTTGAGTGACTTGTGCTGGGTAACAAAATCAGAAAATGACAAATGTAGGGGCGCCTGGGTGGCATAGCGGTTAAGCGTCTGCCTTCAGCTCAGGGCGTGATCCCGGCGTTCTGGGATCGAGCCCCACATCAGGCTCCTCCGCTATGAGCCTGCTTCTTCCTCTCCCACTCCCCCTGCTTGTGTTCCCTCTCTCACTGGCTGTCTCTATCTCTGTCGAATAAATAAATAAAATCTTTAAAAAAAAATTTTTAAAAATAAAAAAAAAAAGAAAATGACAAATGTGGACCCCCACGGGACCCAACTTTTGACCCCCGTCAGCACCTCGATGGCCACAGTCAATGCTGGAGATGGGGCCCAGGTAAATGTGATATGCAGACGGCTCCCCCCAGTAGCCTCTGTCCCAAAATGTTTTCTAGGCCGGAAGCCCATAAGTGGCTTTGGAATAGAATACGAAGTAAGGGTTTATTTATCATATCATTTCTGAGTGCATATTTTCTTGAGCATTTATAGATCTGTTTTCCCAAGAAGCTGAGAGCTCCTGATAAAACACGACAGATAATGACAAATGAGCACCTATGTTAGCCTAGCTGGGAGGAGGCCCAGGGACTGTTAACACCCCTCCGGTGAAGTTAATCCCATTTCTTTTAGCCATTTCTTTATTAGTTGATGAGGTCTTACAAAAATGTGCGTCTGTGATGATGTTTTAGCATCCTTGCCTCTAGGAACATTTTCAAATATTCATAAAGTTGCTCGTCTGACCAAAGCTTGAAGCAAAGGTGCATTAAGTATGAATTTTAGTCAACTTCAAATGTGGGTGGTCACAGAGCTGCTGCTGAACTATCCTCACTAATCCTCCTCATCGGTACTCCGGATCGGCAGCGCTGGGTGCAAGTGTGAAGGGGAGCTGGGGAGAAAGGTATTACTTAGGACACCAGGACTCCGAAGGGCAGCCCCTTACGCTTTGATCCTGCCTCTTGACTGACAGCTGTGTGGCTTGCTTTTGGAAAACTGAGTAACTTAAAGGAAACAAAAAACAAAATGAAAAAGGAATTACCAGTCAAGGCCCTGGGAAGGAGAGCAGAGGCTCACTGTTATTGGTCCTGGGTGGCCAGAGACCCACTTCCCACTTGAGTTCCTTATGGCGAAGAGGGAAGAGTACAATCTCAAAAGATGGTTTGGTGCTCAGTGGTGCCTTTTTGGAGAGGCAAACCAAAGGCCGAAACTTGGTTAACTACTAACCCAAGCTCCCTGGTACAGTGAATCACAGTGATTACATCTACAACTAGTTTTGGCGGGGCCCCCACCCTGTAGCACGATGCTAGGAACACAGCTCGAGTACACACACACACACACACACACGAGACACACACGCGCAACTCCAACACCCTCCTTCCCCAACCCAAGCACACACACGACTTCCGTCATCCCAAAGCATACAATCCTTGATGCTTTTCCACCCTTTTATGATTTTGTTTCCTCAAAACATCACTTAAGGAAGTTGACATTATGGCTGTCCTTCTATGTGCAGTTTATAAGCAAGGGGACTTTTTCAAAGGGCGTCTGTAAAAATACCATTTCAAATGTGTGAGGAAGATGAAGTACTTCTCTTTGGTTCTGGGTGGCTTGGACTACCTATGGTGTACTTTGCCTAAGAAACGGAAAATGACAGCCCAGCATTCGCCCACCTGTTTCTGCACGCAACCAAAATAAGCGACCAAAATGGTGCAAATTTCCTGACTCTATTTTAGAATGAGCTCGAGGAACAAATGATAGGCCAAAGTCTTCTGACCCTCAACCCCATAGGGCGGTGCAGTAAGTCGCAGTAGTACTGGCAGCTCAGTCCTGACAGGGAACATCTATGCTCAGGAGGGCCCATCCGTGTCATTGCCACTGAGACTTGTATTCGCTGGAGTCTTTTGGCCTTTTTGCATTATTAACACCCCCCACCCCCCAGGAAAGCTCTGGGCCATAGGTCTGAAAGGAGATAGCCATGTAATCCCACTCAGTACAGATACGGAGAGAGACGGACATCATCCCTCAACAAGGGCAGATAATGCAAACATTTCCTTTTGCAGCTCATTGCTCAACTTTCTGGTCATTTTAACTGGTTATACACTTTCTTGCAATGTAAAAAAAAAAGAAGAAGAAGAAGAAAGAAAGAAAGAAAAGAGAGAGAGAAAGGGAAGGGAAAGAAAAAGTCCTGAAAATAGCAATAGCACAGTAATAATGCTGCCTGGAGTAAAGCTCAGCCTATGATATTCTTTCTCTTTTGTCCCTGCTTTGGGGACATTGAGGGCACTTTGACAGGCATTATGATTACAGAAGATACAAGCTAATGTTGGTTATTCCAGATGTAATTTTGCAATTTCTCAACAGAAATACTGTTGCGTCCCGGATGTAAATGTGACTGTGTCTCGTCCTTAATGTTCTATTACAGGTGATTCACATAACAGGCCGGCTACGACTGAGGGTGTCCCTATCTCACGGGAGGACCGTTCCCAGCCAAATCATGGGTCTTGTGGTTGTGGCTCATGCCCTGCCCCCCCCCACGATCAATGAAGTCAGAATTGACTGCCATATGTTCGTCACTCGAGTAAATATGGACCTCAATATCATTTACTGTGAAAATAGGTACTTTGTTTTTGTTCTCATTTCCTATTGTGTGTTATACATTGGTGAAGGTTGGTGTTTGCAGCAGTCTGAAGGATTTTACTCTCCCAGTGTGGCTCATTACAAATCCTGATCTTATTTTTAATGGCTGCTTGGACTGACACCAAACATGCTTTTTATTTAAAATTCACATTGCTGTCCTGATTTACATTAGGGACCACAATGGAATGGATTGGGATACCCAGGCATTCATATGCTATAATTAAGACCCATCTTGGCCGAGAACCCAAGGAGACAGCAGAGCTAAGACATTCCTGGCAAAATTATGCCGTAAAAGGTATCTCCCGATGCTTCAGTCAGACCCACTTCCTGACTACCGTACGGGCCCAGTCTCACAATGGTCAGTGTTCATATAGGCATTCAGCACATTGCCTTAGCTGCTTGCCGGGCTGCTAGGACACATGACCATAGACTGGGTGGCTTAAACAACAGACATTTACTTCTCACACTTCTGGAGACTGGGAAGTCCAAGATCAAGATAAAAGCTAATTAGGTTCCTAGCAAGAGCCCACTTCCTGGCTTGCAGATAGCGGTCTTCTTGCTGGGTCTTCACATAGGGGAGAGCGAGAGCTCTGGCCCCTTCCTCCTCGTATGCGCACACTAATCCCATCATGGGGGCTCCATCCCCATGACCTCATCTACAGCTAATTACCTCCCAAAGGCCACCCCCCCCAGTACTATCACATTGGGTGTAAAAGCTTCACTATATGAATTTCGTGGTGGGACGAACACATTCAGGCCACACAATACATGTAGGGGGAAAAAAAGAGAGAGAGAGAGAATTTGAGGCCCCCAGAGGGAAGAGGATGAAAAATCTGCAAAACTATTAAATAAAACTTTGTAATCCTGAGGATTCTGCTTTTATAAATTAAAAAAAAAGAAAAAGACTCGTCATATAAACGACTTGACAGTCCTTCCTTAGCACTGAGCTTTGATAAAAGGACTTTTTAACCTCTGGTTTAAAAGTTCACTTTTTCCATTAAGCACAAAGCAAGGGACAAGGAAATGGGACAGTGCCCCCTCAGACCTTTCACCCGCAAGTCACCAGCCCATCATCAGACAGATGTGAAGAAGAGAGAATCGTGGGGCGCGGGGAGAAGAGGGAAGGGGACCCGCGCACGTGTCGGCCACGGGAAGGAAGCTTCCGTGATACCATCCCACCTGCTGGTGCCACGGGCACAATCCCTGAGGCAGTTTTGAGAGGGTGCTTTCGGGCACAGATGACTGTCGGGCACAGATGGCAGCGTGTGCCCACCGAGCCCCGGTAGTGCCTTCGGAGGCGAAATGAAAGCGCAGAAGGGTCAAGCGGCTGGGGGAACTGCCCTCTCCGGGGCCGGGCCGAGAGGGAGACGGCCAGCCTCTGCGTTCAGGCCCCTGGGAAGCACCGAGGACGCTGAGACCGAGTTAGAAGGGCCTACCATTTCCGGTCAGGACTGGATTCAGAGGAAAGAACTCACCGGGAGAAAAAGACACCCGCCTGAGCTGTTAGTGCTCCGTGGGGTAGACGATACCGCGGACCCGTCCCTCTTATTTAATACGTGACTCTAAGGCTATTTTTTTCAAGCTTTGTGGCATTTCTTACGATTTTTTGCAAACTGTGTACTTGGTTATGTGTAAGGCATTCCGGAATGGCAAAAGAATATCAGGAAAGACAGCTGAAATGATTAGCTAGGGTTCGCAAGTGACGATAAAGATCGTTAGCGTCTGTCGAGCACTGAACCACACAGCCGGCAATGTGCAAAGCTCATTACATACATCATCTCGTTTGAGCTTCGCGACAGTTCTGTGAGACGGGTGTTGCCACTGCCTTAGCACCCGCACGCAACTTCGGTGTAGAGAGAAAGGGTAAGTGATATGTCCAAGGTCACAACTGGGACTCAAGATGTGCCAGATTTTTTTTAAAAATAGGCATTTAACTGCATGGGGGCCTTCCTGCACGCCTGGTCACTTTTTTCTACAGAAGTCGGGCTAACTGGTAAGGAAGCAGTCAGACTAACCCCTGAAGGGGGCCTCTCATATCCATGCATCCACTAAGGGACACAGTTCTAGCCCATGAAGCTGTTCGTTCTGATGAAAACTACAGAATGCTGGGGATGGAGCTCCAGCCCCGGGAGGCAGACAGAAACTCTGAGGACCTGTGGCTTTATGTCTTTGAAAACCTACGTAGGGCTCCCTCGATTTAGATTTACTACCGCCACTCCCGCCGAAAACCACAGCCTCGTCGTATTTACCTACTCCCGGTGATTGTCCTATCCCAAAACCCTCGCTTAATTTTCATTCCTGTGAGCACAGATTGATTAATTCTGCTTCATGGACCTGAGTGCCTTATGGTGCCACTCCAATAATTGAGATCATTTTCTGTGACCCACTTTAAGCTTTTTTTCTTTCCTTTAAAAAAAAAAAAAAACTCTTTTCCACAACTCCTTATTAGCCAATACCACACAGCATCATTTCCCAGCTGAAGATGCTAGAAGTTATTTAATAAGGACCCGTGTTAACAGTAACTGCTTATTCGATGTGAGGGCAAAGCATACCTTGTGCGCCAGGCAGGGCGCTCTGTTTATTTCATTTCATTCATTAATCCCCTCACCAGCCTGTGAAGTTGTTTTTACAAACGAGGAAAGTGAGGCTCAGCGTACAAGGTGCCGTCAGGATTCTGATCCTGATATAGGCCATCGGACTGGTCTGGGGCTCTCTACACAGATATTAAGAGGTCTCTGGACACGGAGCTGGTCACGTTCGCCGCGGTTAACAGGAGCTGGTACATAGGAGTGCCTCAGATGGTTTGAAGGATTTCGTTCCAACAAAGCATAAACTGAAGCACATCTTCCCTAAAGTACGACTGGCTTTTTCCCCAGCATCTATGGTTCAATTAGGGAATTGCTAAGTAGAAACACAAACCCTCTCCCGGACTCCACAGACCGTTCTCCTCTGCATTCCCTAGGATGCCCGCGGACAAAGCCGACATCAGATGCTTTCAGCGGAGCTGGCACATTTCAGAAACACCAAGGAAGGCCTTGTCGTGACATCCTTGTTCGCTCATTTGCAGAGAGGGGGTGTAAACTGTGCTTGGAAAGCAGCTAATGGTTTTCGGAAAACACCAACTAATCTGCTTTGTACCAGAAAACCATGGGTTTAGAAAACTCTTTATATTGCCCCATTTCATCTCGGCTTACCAAGAATTCTAGTTTGGCCAAAAATCTTATTTAATATTTAATATTAGCTGTCGAGAAATTCACTCACTGGGTAGTATAATTTAATTATATCCCACATTATTCTGGTTTGGTTTGGTTTGCTTTATTTCCCTGCCTTGGGGGTCAGATGGAACTCTCCAACTGTGGTCTCATAGGTTTCTGAAACATGTCATTTCTAAAGACTCACTTCCTATTTGGAGATATCATAAGCCCTAAATGGTAAAAAGCACAGGGACGGTAAAGAGAATAAATTAAACAAAAGATAGATTCTATTCTGGACCGCCCAAAACCAATCTGTACCTGGACAGGGAAGAGGATAATGAGCGTGTTGACATCTTTGTGTAAATCAGGCAGATTCCCCCAACATGTTTTCCAATTTCTGTTCTATTTTTCTGTGCTCCTGCCCGAGGACATTGATGTCTGGACAATCAATGACACAGCCTTACACACACGTACAGCTGAGCACAAGCCTAGAAGAGCTGCTGAAATGGTTTAAAAGTTTCTGTGTGGAATCCACCACAAAGTACGAGTTAAAAGGGCCAGGAGTGAAAGCCGAGCTCCCAGATGACTAAGACTGAAAAAGATAATACCCCCAGGCATCTGTATGTCTCAGCATTTAAATTATATCCCTTGAATGCCAATTTGGACTTTGTGCCAAGAAGCAGTTGAAGCCCTTTTTCATGGAAATACCCAATAGAAGACCAATCTGTTTAAATGAAAGGTGTCTCTAATCATTTGGTATCAACATAACATGTTTTTATTTTATTATGTAACCTTGAATTATCTTGGCCTCTAATGAGGATCTCGCATTGTTACTGATTCTCAATAATTTCCTGGAATTGTGTTGTCCAAATGTGTATTCTGATGCCAAAAAAAAGAAAAAACCTGTCTCATTAAACACAGTTGCTGGGTCCAGCACATTTCCTACTTTTGAAAAAGTCCGATATCCGTGAAAGAAATGATCTTGTCTATCCGTAAGGGCTTTCCCTTTTCCCTGGCGGGTACCCCAGTATAACAAAAACTGTAAAGAGACTTGTTTCTAAGCCATTTAACAATTTCTGCACTTCCCCCCTTCTGAATTCCGGCCTGTGTTCTTCTCTCTGCAGGATCAGTGATTACATGGACCTGACCCCTGTAGACATCGTAGGAAAGAGATGCTATCATTTCATCCACGCCGAAGACGTCGAGGGCATCAGGCACAGTCACCTGGACCGTAAGTACCCCTGGGCGTGCGAACAGCCTGGCTGGTGTCCTCTCTCTCTGATGCTTGTTTGGTTTCAGCGCTGATCGCCCCCTTCATGTCTCGTGCATACATGTGAGATGACCGTGCGCGCAGAGAGAAACAGTGAGACAGAAATCACTCAACTCGTGTTGGAATTCGATTGAAAGTTGGAACTCAGGTCCAGAGAAACTGCTGGATCTTTAGGCCCTTGCCCGGGATTTTGTGCTCGCTTGTGCTCTCTCTCCCATAAAGTGATGGGGGAAGCGTTGCCTTAAGTGCTTTCTTGACCCTTTTATTTTCTAGAGAGTGAGATCCACTCTGAAATTTGTGGTCTCTGTTTCAAGATCTATGTGGGAGAAGACAAGTTCAAATAGACCAGCGCCTATAGCAATTCCTACTTGACTGACCGCAAAACTGGGGCAAGGGGAAGCCGGGGCATAGGGGCAGAGCACATGGTGTGGACACAGCCCCTCTCAAAGGCGACATCTTTTCAGTGTATTTCTGGAAAGGGGGTTATTCAGAGGAACAGACACCTCCATCCCCCAACTGCTGGGAGAGAGAAACTCATCTCAGCTCTCGGAGTCTCATTCCCAGCTCCTGATTCACAAGCTGACCTCCGAGGCGCCTTTCTTGGCATTTAAAGACAGAAGGTCCAACCGTGTTCTGGCCTGGTCTGAGCAGAAACCCACACGAGTGTCCCACACAGCCTTCCCTCATCAAACCCAGTGGGCTGTTGCCACCGTGTGTGGGAGGGCTCTGACAGTCCCGTAAGCCACGAGGCACTGGTCTGCAGAACCTCTTAGGAAGAGGCTGCCCCCTTTCCAACTAGAGGTCCTTTTGACGACCGATCAATAGACTCTTCTTCCTAAAAGATGAGGGCCCAACGAGCTCGTCTTCCTAGAAGGTTCTAAACCCCGTTCTGAACCCCGGTTTTAAATACATGCGAGGTGCCACAAATGAGAAACTCCAGCTTGACGGTCAAGTTTTCCTGTAGCAACACTAGCCAGGTGGCGTCTGTATTTACCTCCTCTCCCCTCTCTTGTCGTGGCTGAGGGGAGCTATCTCAGGTCTTTCCTGCTCTTTGCAGTTATTTGCTCGTTTTAAACTCACATCTTCAAAAGCATAATGGCAAGACAGTCAGCCAGGCAGAGGCTCCAAGTGTGAGCATCTTGTACTTTTTAACCCTGCATTAGCAGCACTGACATGGGACCAAGTTCAGTGTCAAATTTCGTATAGATCACGTCTCCGGGAAAAGGCTGCCTGCAAGGCTGCTCTCTGGCAGACTCGACTCCCAGCAACGAGCGCGTGCCTTGGTATTGCACACCAGGGACTTAGGGAACACACTTGTTGCTGAGAACGAATGGGTGTTGTGCATCACAAAAGCAGATGGCTCTTCAATTAATTGGGGGGAGAAATGATGCTGTTTCCTGAAAAGAAACATCAGGTTCTTTGTAGCTGGGAATTTAGAGAAGATGGAGGAAAAAATCGGGACCTTTGGAGAAAGCTCTGAATATGTTTTTGGACCAATATGTGCCAGAGATCCAGGCTTTAAAAATGAATATATTGTTTCGAGGACACTGTCATGGACCATGTGTGTGGGGAGAGAAGGGTGCTTTTTCATTTTGGAATCTTAATTGAGGTCTAACTTCAGAAACCCGGTGCTGACAAAAAGAACTATGTCATCCTCAGTTATTATTTGGAAAACGTCATGCTATCTCTCTGGGATTTGATTTACAGCTTGAAGAAACACAATTCCTCAGGAACAGTGAGCTAGGGCAGTTCATTTCTTCCCATGAAGCAAAGGTCTCCAACAAATATGTGTGATGCCATTCTTTCCGATCTACTTTTATGTCATTTTCAGTAACCAGAATAATTTGAGAGCGCTGAAAATAAACAACTCTGCCATTCACTATTGTGCTAGTCGCCTAATTTTTCTGGTATCGTGCCAACTAATAAACAGAGAAGGTATGCTTTTAAATTCTGTGATTTTTTTCATTACTCGATATTGACATACTGGCTTTTGCTTTATGATTCAGCCCACTAACAAAGATTGAGTTCACTCTTTCAACTCATACACACGACTTCTAATTTTAAGTTCTTTTAATAACCTCAAACACATGAAAAACAAATAAAATGAGCTGATAATTCTGCACAGTAAAATACACTTCACATATTTAGCTATCATGCTGTGGAATAACTCTGCAATGTCAAGTAGCACACAATTAGTAAAACTGTAGGGGGAGGAAAAGGAGTGTTTTGATCCTGAAGAATTTTGATCCTAATCAGATTGAAATTTCGGCGTTCTTGTAGTGCTTGATATCTTCAATCACACACACACACACACACACACACACACACACACACACACAAATCTAACCGAAGCCAATGTCAGGTTTTGCATTCTGTGACTGAAAGAAAATGCTAAAATATACAAATGCATCTCGCTTTGTACAATAAACATTAACATCATTATAAAGTAAGATTGAGTCTAAAATTGTGTGATGGAATGTCTGATGTTTACCTAATTCTCAAACCAAAGCCAGCCCAGTAACAAAATGACAGAGCATGTAATAAGTCTTGGTTGTGTAAACACTGGGAGAGAAGGCAGAAAGCCAGCACAGCATCTTGCTTGTCCAAGGCCCTAGGCTGTTACTGAAGGATGCCTCGACTGCACCTTCTTGGCAAGAGAAGGTCATGGTGACATAGAATCAGCTCGAGAATAAGATAGAATTCTAAAACAAAGGGATGGTTAAAAAATAAACCACATTCACTATTTAGCTTTTCTTCCTACGGCTATCGGCACAATTCCTGTTTCTGTGCATGAAAGACAGGTTTTAGCCATCTGATAATATTTCTGATATTTTGATATCTGTCTTATGCTCCAGTTTACAGATAAAACTTTAAAAAAAAAAGACTCCGTAGTCTTTGATAACTCAAAATGCTATCTTTTTTTTCTTTTTTTTTTTTTTGTTTTTTTTTTTAAAGGTTTTATTTATTTATTCGACAGAGATAGAGACAGCCAGCGAGAGAGGGAACACAAGCAGGGGGAGTGGGAGAGGAAGAAGCAGGCTCACAGCAGAGGAGCCTGATGTGGGGCTCGATCCCATAACGCCGGGATCACGCCCTGAGCCGAAGGCAGACGCTTAACCGCTGTGCCACCCAGGCGCCCCTCAAAATGCTATCTTTATCACGTATATCTTTTTCCTAGCATAGGCATCTGTAAATCCATAGATGAACTTGTCTCTAGAATAAGAAAAGTAAAAGGGAATCTCAGCTGCATCAGGAACTGACAACTTTCATCAGTTGAACCAAGAACTTTGAACCATTCACTCTCCCACTAAGTTAACATGAGACGCCTGATAGTTCACTGGCTTTCAACATAAAGAATCACTAAGAATCGCATTATCTATACCAACATGGTGGGTGAGTGAAATTATACTGGGGTTCTAAACCCAAGGGGGTTGTAGGACCTCTTCTTTCACACTGTGACCAAAGACATCTGTGATTTTTTTTTTTCCTTACGCCACCTTACTGGAGTCATTGAACCCAATTTCACTGATTCTCTGGGCCGAACTGACCCAATCAACATTTCGAGGTTTGAATTTTCAACTACTCATACAAGCAATTCTTTGAGCATCTTTGCCTATCAGGCTCCAGCTCGCCACTGCTCAGGAGGTGCTGACCTCCAGATGACCGGCCAGTCAGGTCTCCCTCGAGTCTGACGCCCCAGTTAGCTCGAGCATTCGAGAACAACGCAGCCATCTACTACTCTTCCTCTGCTGGTAGCCCAAATACAGAAGGGCGGACCGCGAATGCTAAACCAAATGGAGAAACAGCTTTTGCACTTCTCATCTCTGTCCCTTTTAATTCAGCCTTTTGTCTGCAGAAGTTGCTGAATTTGTCTTGAGATATCCCTGGGGTCCTTTCCAGGTCAAATGAGCAACCCTCTAAAACCTCGACCGACTGACCGAGGGGGCCTTCCCTTCCCTCTGTAATGTTGGGCTCCACTAGCAAGGCTCGAGGCTCTGCAGCTGTGGGACTGTCAAGGAAAGGGAGCCAGGAAGCTTGAAGTGATAGCAGTTTTCCCTTCCTAGGACCTTTCCCAGGATGAAGAAACCCTGGAAGAGTTCTTTCACAAAGACAGAAGGACTTGCAGCTTCTCTGCGAGATCTTGTGGCATTAAAAAGCGTGGCCTAACCAATATATTTGGGGGATGTATAAAAAAAAAAAAAAGTACATTAGCCTCAGCCTTTATTTCTTAATTACAAAATTTTATCCTTCTTCACAAAAGTCATGCACAGCTACCTGGCAGAATGCATCGCACGCTGTTTTGCATCAATAACCCCTACACTTCCCTCCTGAAGGCGTCTCATCGCCAAATGCAAGCCGACTGCTTAATGCAGGACTAATTAGTATATCCCCTTCCAGTCTGCAGGCCCTCCATTGTAATTCCTTCCCAGCTCATTTTTTTCCACAACCGAGCATCAATCAATGTAAGTGCCCTGCCTGCCTCGGAAGCACAAGATGTCCTCCATGCATTTGTCATCTGCCACGCAAACAAAGGGGGAATTTAATTGTTGATCTGGGTCTGCAGCTACCGCACACAGTAAAGGAAGCTGCGGTGGGGGGAGAAAGGAAGCCGCAAGGTTTGGTGGGTGGGCCAAGTGCAAACAGCACAGGGGACTTCTTTCTAGTCTCTGATCTTAGCCCTTTTCAGGGCTGGGCCTTGAGGGATTTAGCTACGACCCAATCATTGGCTGGACTTTTTCCCAAGGCAAATGAGTTTTTCCTCTTCTTCCGTATGAATAGGAAAATGCCCCTGAAAGAAGGTGCACGTAACAGCTACCACGTCAGACTCTTTTCAGAAGCCACGTCGGCCTGCGCCGTGTGCCTGTCCGTTAACCGAAAAAGATTGTCGCAAGGAGACAAAGTCAGGGTTTTATGCAGAAGTGAATGACTGGTATTATTTTCATCTCCCCCCCCCCTTTGGGAAAGTACTGATTTTGGCTTTTCCAGTCCAAAGGCAGGCACAGAGGGAACAGAGAGCAGCCAGGGCCTAACTAGCAGCTGAGCGTCCGTACTCCGCTGCGTTATAGAAATGCCTCCCCAGCTCCCTGAGTCCCGCTCGGCCGTTAACCAGATCCCCAGCGGACCCCCGTTCCGGTTAATGTTTGAGGACTGACTTACACTAGTATTTCGAAGGCGTTCTTGTGCATGAAGTTAGTAAATACAAACAGTCTTAGGGGCTTCATACTGCCCTCCAGCTGGATGAATTCTGTGATTACTAGTGAAATGTAAGTAGCGAATTGGCTCTGAGGCTATCTCAGCCAGTGTTCAAATGAAGCGAGTATGTGATTACTTGATAAAGAGATGGACTTCTTCACAAAGGTGTAAGGTTTTGAACATCAGTGGAGAAAGCTAATGGAGTATAAACAGAGGTAGCAGCCAACTGGTAAGCAAGAGGAGGTCTTTCGTTTGTTTCCCCAGGTTAGTATTTTTCCAGGTACTCGTAGCATGTGTGAATACAAACAGTAACATTTTCCCTGTTCAAGTTCATCTAACGTCTGTGAGTACTTACTGTATGCAAAGCTTTGTGGTATGGCAGGAAGGTTTCAACAATAACTAAGATGTGGTCTGTACCGTCCAGAAGCTTACATGCTAGGAGGGAAGATAGCATGAAAACAACCAATTTTGCAAAGGGAGCATCAAATGAGGACTATTGAGATGGATAAAACACAGAAATCCCAGAGACTGGGGGGGGGGGGGGAGGGGGGTGGCGCAGGGCAACAAGGGAGGGCAAGAAGTTCCAGAGATACCACATCTGCCCTGGAACTTGAAAGAGGATGGCAAGAAGCCACGGTGGCAGGAGATGGGCAGAGGTGAAGGGTCAGGGACATTCCAGGCTTAGAAGAGCATAAAAGGACACAGAATACAGCAACACACCACCTTTCCTCTCTGCCCAGGGAGTCAGCCCTCTGGAACTTCGATGGCATGGATATATTCTAATACAAACCTAATGTAGATCCCTGGGCTTTTCCTTGTTACTATTTCAATTAGTAGCTGCTTTTATTATCATAAAAAGGAATACCTGATATTTGAGAGAAACTAACCCCCATTGCTCTTATAAAACATGATCAGGGAAAAAAAATACTTCTAAGACATCCATTTTTAACCTAATCAGCCGAAATAAAATCAGTTCCATCACCTCTTGTACTTTATACAAGATTAAGAACAAAACGCTAGTATATGTTTTATAACTGCTTTTCCTTAAAACGTTGATTTAATGACACCTTGCCTATCTCAAAAAAAAAAAAAAACGCTCAAACTTTTCCTTGTTTAACACAAATGAGGGGCATAGGGTTTTAATCTGTGTATGTGTTTAGCATACAATGGTTTTTCCATAAATTTAGCGTTAAGGATCAGGTCATTTGAACCTGTTCGTGAACTCCGCATGCCCTCCGGCTTCCTAGAATTTTTGGTGGGGCACGTCTACTAGAATGCATCCAGTTACAGGTGACAGAAAACCCATGACTTAAACTTCTTCTGTAATCATCTTCGGTTTCTCTTCACGACCAAAAGATAGCTGTGGCACTGCGCATCCCCAGTCCCTCACAAGACAACGTCCGGAGTCAGGAAAGAGCCAGTCACTACGTCGTGTTCGTTTTTGAAAGGAAATACTTGCCGGGGCCCTCCAGGAGACAGCCCCCCCCACAAGTCTCATTGTCCAGCATTGCATCAAGGGCCCAAGCCTGAGCTACACACTGGATGCAGTGACCATGCCTGGCTTACATAATCAACGCTTGTCCCCCTGGACTCGGGAAGGTTCCCTGATCCAGGAAGAAGGGCTAGAAGAGCAGCTCCCTTCCCGCCATGACAACTGCAGCTCATACTGCCACAGGGTCTATAGGAAAGTGGTTGGGAGTCGATCCTGAGAGCTCCCAAGGAGCACATGTTCCTCCTTTATCCTTCTTTTCCCTTCTTATTTTACCTACATGAGAAGATGAAGGTTAGCTGACCCTATCTGTGGTCATTGTGTCATAATATATGTAAATGAAACCATCGTGCTGTGTGTTCAAATGCACACAGTGGTGTATGTCCATTATTTCTAAATAAAACTGGAAAAAAAAGGAATGGCCGTGCAGTGGACAAGCCACAGTGACTGCTATCTGGCAGAATCTGACACGTTTTCACAACAAAGTCTTTGGATTTCTGAAAATCTACACAACAGGTGAACAAATGACATTTGTCTGGGCTCCTTAAATTTTCCTGATTTTGCCAAACACTCGTTTCTCTGAACCTATGCCTCACCACTTATAGATTTCTTGTTAAAGATGTTTAGCGGACTTCATAAAATGACCTCATCCAGAAACACAGGATCCACGAGAGATATAAAATAAATCTGAGGCAAAGATCCAACCTCATCCTTCTACCTTTTTTTAGTTCTCCCTACGTTCCAGCTTAACCTTGCCCAGTACTTCATTTTTAAAAGGAGGTGAAGAATTCACACAAGCCAGATCAGACCCCCGTGCTTTAGACCCTCATCCCACTTTCTGTAAGAGTTATCACAGTTATAAGTTTCTTGGTGAAAATTGTTAAGTATCTGTCTCCCAGAGAAAGGGAAATCAAGGTAAGTCCTAGTTTCAGAATGAAGAAAACATCCCCAATAACTCCCAACGAGAGAGACCTCCCTATGGGTCTCACTGTCTGCTCTTTCACCATATTCCAAACTTAAACCAATCACTGGTAAGGGAATGGAATTACGTGACTGAGACGAATAGGCGGACAGGCCCATGACCAATTTTTGCATACTTTGAGATCCCCCAGTACCTGGCACGGGGTAAGTAGGCACTCAAAAGAATATTTATTGAATGAGTGAATAAATCCACCATTTCCCTCATTCCCTAGCCATCAAGTTTTCTCAATTCCCTGCTAAAGCGTTCACTGCTTCCCTTTATATGGCAAATCCCCACCCCCCACCCTCCATCAACAAAGTGTAAGGGCTAAGAAATACCCTGTCCTTAACTGTTTTAGGTCAAGAAGGGTGGGAATGAGTGGTACAGAAACTCCGGCTGAACTGAAAACAGCTCGAAAAAAAATCTGAGATCTCGAATGTCACTCATGCCGACCATCACTGGTTTTTCCCATCCTAGAACATGATACCATCAGTGTTTAAAGCCTTGGTCTCCAATTCAGTACGTTATCACGAAGAAAAGAGGAATTTATTTTTTAAACTTAACAAATTGATGTGTCCTAAATCAATGAAAAGTTTTCTGCATGATTCAATATTAGCAGTTAATAAAAATCTATCAATTGGCAGTGGTATAGGAAAAAACCTCTTCTGAGGTTATAAATCACACAGATAGCGATTCAAGCAGGGCCTGTCATTAGCGTATTAGGGGGGAAATCCATAGATGATGCATAGTCATTCACAGAGCATCCACAGGTCTTCTGTCCTCAAGCTCGTAACTCACGTTGAGTATCAGATATCATTAAACTTTACCAAATATTGCTCGGCCCATAGATTCACACAAAAACTAAAAACCAATTTGTGCATGCCTGCTATTTAGGACATCCAGCTCACTAATTGCAAAATCTATAGGAAAGTCTGCGCGGCATCAAAGCCTTGGTTGATCCTATGAGCGGCTCTAAATGAAAAACTGTCTGTACTGCAAGTAAATAAAGCCCTCAATGCACAGTTTCTGCCTCTAATGCTGTTTCTCCTGTGGGTTTTGAAAATGACCTTCCTGTGAGCATCAAGGACTATAACTTTTAGATAAAGAAACTTGTTCCTGTTTTAAGTCTATGTCAGGTTCATTCCCCTATAGCCCACAGTTTTCAAAAGCAGAGGAAAAAGTAATCCAGAATTAAAAAAAAAAAAAAAAAAAAAAAGTCCTGTTTCCAGAATGAAGTTCCCTGTCAGCCTGCCTTGGGCCTTAGGTGGAGAAGCAGAGATTAAAGAGCCAGTATTCTTTTTCATGTTTCATCTGCCAGTTTTGTGAATGTAGAGAGAAAACCAGTGGCTCCAGCTAAGCACCCAACTGTGGTATTAAGTAGAAAGGTGTGATTCTGGCACACTCGCCCCTTACTTGCACGCTCTCCACATTAGTGGGTTCAGAAATACTTGAGTTCCTGAGAGAAAGCACCCCCTCTCCATTCTCTGCAGCCACGGCTGAAGGTACCTCCCGGAGGGGTGAATGGCGGCGCAGATGCGTCCTCGTATCGCCATGACGATAATGAAGCTCTTTGTTCAGCTGGGTGAATGTGAAGTGTGCGGTCTCCGATGAGCTCACCATTTCCTATTTATTCTATACTTACCTGAATACGCCAAGTATTGCAGCTTTTTAATGCATATGCAAACCCCTAAAATGTCCTTTTGTGAGACACTTCGCTAAAAGACCGCTTTTGATATGTGTTCTCCATCTCCTCTTCAAACTGAATTAGACTGCTTCCTTCTTTTTAAGACACAAGTAACTCACTATTTAGAATCTTTGGCTTTGATTTGGTAGAACAGCCCCAACAGGAAGAGACCATGTTCTCTTTTTTTCTCCATATTTCTGAAGGCAAACTTGTACTGATTTGTTTTGATTTACTAACAGAATTATGCTCCTGCCACAGACACAGGCTTCCTTTATGTCCTTTCAATCATCGGTCTATTTCTGGGGACAAAGTTTTCCCAAGGAAAACGGAAATCCCTCTGTGGGTGACTGTGCGCAGAGCCACGGACGTGTGCTTCAGCAAGAGTTCATCAGGGTGAGGAGGGCAGGAGTTCTCCTCCGCAGGCAGGACATTTCTTGGATGCCTACCACTAAGCTCAAACCAAGAGGCCAGGTGACATTTCTAAAAGCTATTCAATAACACCGAGCATCCAGTCTTTTGTGGGGGAAGTGTGTCTTTGACGTAACCGCTCACATGTCCTAAGATGGAAGGAAGCTCCCTGTGGTTTTCTTTTGACTGAATTGTATTGGTCACTCCCTTCACAATGGGGGGGGGGGGATTTTGATTCCAATAGCCAAAAATTGTCAGATGAGCAGAACTGGAACAGTTCAACCAGGAGGATTTACATCTCTGTTACATTCTTCTCACAAATGTGGGGTCACCTCTGTCCTCTGAAGAGCACAGCCTGTAATTCAAAGGCACCTTTAGCTGGCAACGCGGGGTGGAGCTGATGACAGCTTCTTGGTTCTCCTCAGAGGAATAGCAGCCAAGAACAAATTGGTTACGCCCTAGACTTCAGACTAAAACAAGTTCTCGCGTGTAGCAGAGGCGCTCAGAAAGGTACCTGGGACTGCTCGAGATGGTCAGTGAACCTGGGACACAGGGATCCACCCTCCCGATATCCTCACGATTACCCTGTATGATCTCAGTAAAGGCCATCGAAATGTTGTGAGAGCCTTCAATAAAACTGATTCCTACGGCACGACCTAAAAGACCTCATTCTAGATATGTTGTGATGTGACCGGTGAATCCAGTGAGGGGCACACGGGCCGCTCTACCAAAACTTTGGGACACCAAAAAGGAAACTTTGAGATAAATCTAAGAGAAGATGCCAGGTTATGTGTTGAACGTACTCAGACCGTGTCACGGTAGAAAGCTAAAAATACGACCCACACATCAGTTTGCTTTCTCTGCTTCCTCTCTTTAGCGTTTGAGCACATTGTTGTGAACGTAGTCTGCAGCTCATTGGTCTGATGATTATGCATCTCTTTCCGAGGGACAATTAGCTATTTTTTAAGGACTTCCATATCAAGTAACTTACATCATGCTTTTTTCGGATTTTCCCCACAAAGGGGATTTTAGGAAATTGCCTGACACAAACATTCTCTCGTTTCTCTCCATTATCTAAAGCTAAAACTCACAAATAAAAACAACAGCCACTGGATTAAAACGAAAAAGTTTTTGTGTTTTTTCAAGTTGTCTAATTTATTACAAACTAAAAATCCCTTTCAAACTGGCACCAAGGTGGCTTTTCTTCTTGAGCTGATTAGGACCACATGAGCTCAGGAAAAGCTGTCAGATCCTGCCTCTGGCGCAGCTGGAATGATCCAACTGATTTGCCAGTATGATTTTTTTTTTTTTTTTTGAAGAAAGAAGCTTCATCCCAAAGTCATAAATTTATATTCTAGAACCCCAAGCAGAAATTATTCCTTGTTCGTTTTAAAAGAAGCAAAATTCCACTGTGACTTCTTTTTATGGGATGTCAGAAACAACGAGGGCAGTATTTTGGTCCCCACGTCCTGCTGTCGTGGAAGCTAACTCAGTACCTTCTCTCTCACTGTCTGGCTTCCCACTGACACATGGAGGTCGCGTTCAGAAAATACTAGTCCTCAGGAAAGAGCCCAGATCGGCGTCCAGGCCAGAATGTACCTTCACCTCTTCAGAACCGTGTGTCAGGCTGGCCCAGGGCAAATGAAGGGATGAGGTGAAACTTGTTTTGTCCCACTGACCTCGACGGGCTCCCAGACCTGCTTTGTGGCATTGACCAAAGCAAGTTAAGGCACTCGGGGAGCTGCCTGACTCCCCAGGGAGCCTGAGGGGGCCCCCTTCCTCAGCAGTCCTTCCACAATCACGTGACAGGAACACGCAGCAAGCCTGCCTCTCTCAGGTAGGTCTCCTCTCTTTGCTAGATGGCCCTTGGCCTGGGTGATGAAGAAGGCTGCATTATGGGGCCCTAATAAATCTGTATTTATTCTCGGGAAACAGAGTCATGTTGCCTTAGCTCCAAAAGACGACACCACATGAGTCTTTCAGTCCCTTTCCCGGCACATACGTGGAGCTCACGGAGGAGGCCGATGTTTTGCTAGCTATGCATTTCAGAATTGAGATTTTCTTTGTTTTTAAGTAAGAGAAAGTATTATAAGGAATGGGCAGGAGGGGGGATCCTTATGTTGATTCTGCAAATTCTAACTTAACTTTAAAATTCCTTTCTCACTTTTCCCCCTTTCTATGCACTGTATCCTGGGGATAATTCTTTTTTTTTTTTTTTTAATTTTGCCTACGTATGGTCAAAGCCCAGCCCGGAATCCCCCGCCGGGCTGGGCTGATCTGGTCTACCATCCCAAGTTTTTCTTCCTGTGAGACTCCAAAAAGGCGCCTCTTCGTCTCTGCCCTCGTTAAAAAATACTAGATCCATTTGCAATCGTTCCTTAGTCCAGAGACAGAGCAGACAGAATTATACACCAACCGCCAACTGGGGCGCGCTAAGTTTCTCTCTGTGAAAATAGTGGGCAGAATTTCATAACCCGTCCTTCCTCTATTAATAGTTAACCAGGTTGAGAGGATTTGAATAAAAGCACATCTTGTTGCATGCAACAGCGGTTTGACAGAGGAGCTGTACGGCAGAGTTAGTATTTTACTGCTTTCAGCTTCACCACGCAGTTTTGTAGCCTGGGAAGCCGCGCGTGCAGAATGGCAGAACTTACAATTGCCTACAAAAGGCGAGTACAATGCTACCTGTGGAGCCCCGCCACCAAGAGAAGAGGACAGTTCCGGGCCTTAGAGATACCCTAAACTGCTGAACAGTTTCAGAACAGAGCTTGCCACTATGTGAAGCACTCATCAAAGCAAATCTTTCTCAAGCAACTGTGAAGACATAATTATTACATTTTCCAACCATCCACTGAGTGCGTTGTGAGGCAAAGGGAGAATGGGAGGAAGACACTGGAGCTCCTCTGTTGAGGAACGTAAGACGCGGAGGGGGACTTGTGATCACTTTTGGAGCCAGGAAGAGTGGCCTGGGTGAGCTTCAGCAGCCTTCAGACACGGCTCTTTTCCAAAGTGACTTCCCTTTACTCATCCAACCCCCCCCCAAAAAAATCAAAATGTACTTCATGAAACTATTGTATATGAAGCACTTATTAGCCGTAATTAAATGGACAATATGAATTTACTACGTCTTTAGGACTCTGGCTTGTTCTGGTTTAGAGCAAGATGATTAATGCAAATACATATTACTTGAGATAACCATTTAGCAGCTAATTTAGCCAAATTTATTACAGCAGTTAGAGGTTTTTCATTTTAGCAGACGGAGACAAGGACATGCCAAAAAGTGGGCAACGTGGACGAGTGCACACTGCCCTCTAGTGGCCAACCAGCTGGCGCGCTTTCGGGGGTGTGGAGTCGCTGCGATCCCTAGCCAAGTAATAACAGCAGGTTTTGCACATTTCCGGTATCCTTTTAAACCATTCCTTTCCATAGCACTTTATTTCAGGGGATGATTTACTGCACTTTCCCCTTTTACTAGCTCAGGAGTACCCAGATACAAATCAAATCAATTTCAACTTGGCAAGATTTTGGTTAAAGTATCATTTTTAACATCTGCATTTTAAAGCTCTCCTTCACTGGGTATTTAATGGCACCGTTTCACATTACTGATTGTTTTTACTTGTTCCTTCATTTGGGGCCATATTTCAGAGCCTGTGTGGAGCTGTCACTCTGTTTGGCTCTAGCCAAGTCAATTCTGTGCCTCCCTTAGGCCAGAGTTTCTCTCTGACTTGGTCGGGGGATTTATTTTGCTCCAACAGTCAGTAAAGTCTCACCAGAATTCCCCCTGACTGACCAATGTAAATTTCGTTCATACACGGACTATAAATTCTGTTCGACAAGATCAAAAGGAACAGATGTATGAGGACACTGGTTGATATTGCTTGCACTGAGGTGAAATGATCAAAGACAGGGGTAAAGCATCTTCGGAACCATTCAAATATCTGGGATCTCAAAGAGATCTACCTCGCAGCTATGAATAAATCACATACAGATTTTCCTTTGTTAGCGTCTGACGTCAAACCCATTGACAATATCCACACCACATTAGGTATTCTGTGAGCCAACAAGATTTGTAGTCCTTTTATTCTTCCTTTCACACCATGGCTGCCCAAAACGGAATAAAGTCTTGCTACAAATGCTAGTAGCCCTCGCTCCACTGAATTGTTGATTTTATTTGTCCTACTAATGGCATTCTACATTAAGCTTACAGAAGGGCACCCCTGGCTTAGTGCAGGACCTCCCCCTTTCTAAGCTTGCCGTTTTACCAAGATAATAATCATTTGGTCCCCGTCTTAGTACACAATGCCTTCTGTTTTGTTTTGTGTTTACCCCCAGTGCTGAATAAGGGCCAGTGTGTGACGAAGTACTACCGCTGGATGCAGAAGAACGGAGGATATATTTGGATACAGTCTAGCGCCACCATCGCTATTAATGCCAAGAACGCAAATGAGAAGAATATCATCTGGGTGAATTATCTTCTTAGGTATATTTTCTAATTCTTTTTCATTTCCCTGTCAGTTTTAAAATATGCAGCCCATGGTTAATAGCTGGCATGTTTTATTATCTTTTGGCAGTATCTGGTGTGGAATTATGTGGAAATTCTGCTTTTCCTTCCACAGACTCAAAAAAATATGAAAAGATCAGAGCTATGTTGGAGGGGACGTCCAGGGCAGATTCACAACATTTTCAGTAATTCTTGGTCTGTCAACATTTGGGCAGCTCTGCAGAAGTTGCTTTGGTTTCCCCCACCAATGTTCAGGCTAGGGAAAAAAAAAAATTACAGACTTCTGCCTACAGATGAAGCATCCAAAAAGCACCTGCTTCTCCCCGCCCGTCAACCTACGCTCATGCATTCCGGTCCCTTAGAAAATTAAGTAAAAGAGCACGGGGAGGAAGGGGCAGGGTTCATATATCCCCCGTGTTCCATCCCTTTGAAACCTTAAGCATATTCCACCGCATTGGATTCCTGAGGCGTTCAAGTTTTGGTAAGCCAAGTGAGCTGCTTTGCCAGGATTAAGGCAGTGTCAGTGTATAAATGAAAGCAATCTTCTCGTGTCTGATGCCATGTGGCCTCAGTCTAGTTTTACGGCTAGCTTAATGTGCCCTCAAATTGACATCCATAAATGAGGCCAGGCTCAACAGCTCCCTAAATTCGAGTCTGCAACCCCATTTCTCTCACCTTTCTCATCTGCTTTCTGCCTTTGGAGTCAAACTAGCAAAAAGAAAACCAAGAACAACAGCCTGGGTGGTCTGCTTTCGGGGGCAGAATTTCCAAGAGGTCTTCCACCGATCCTGTCCTGAAACAATCAGGAAGCTCGCAGCCTGGCTGTCTCCCACCACTGTCATTCCAGTTTTTGGCTTCTTTTGGCTGAAAGCCACCATGTAGGACCCACACGTGGTCTGAATAGGAAAGCTTCCAGTAGGTCTTATGAATGGAAGTGGGTGCCCTTTGGCTGATAATCTAGACAGGGAGCACCTGAATCCCATTTTTCTTTGAGACAGCCAAATGGAGCCAAGATGCTGACAGCCATGGCTCATCGGCACGCTGACCCTTCAGAGTGTGTTCGCGTACGTTGGTGAGGACTCGAAGGCACACATGCGCTTGGAACCAATAGCATATCAATCAGACACTAATGATTATTGCTCTAGAGGGCCCTTAATGCGCACCACTTAAAACAGTCTTCATTTATCTACTTTCTTTTTCCTTTTTTGACCTCTTCCACTCTACATTAATTCTCTCTAAAGGTCCAAGTATGTGTATTTAATGTGGCTTTCTCGGAGGCCTGATTTTTCACGCGAGCCTTCCCCTGTGTTTGTGATATGCTCAAGATGGGTTCTGATATCAAGGAATCCTTTACCAAGAGGTTTATGGAACGGTGGCTATGTGTAAGGCAGGTTAGAAAAACTCACATGCCAGAGAAAATAGAATAAGGTACCGTGGCATTAACATTCCTTGGCTAGTCAAAAATGGTGTTGTGCCAAGGAGACCCATTACTATTAGAAATCATGCATTAGTAACAGGGACACCACAGACTAGAAGACACCTGTCCCCCATGCTGACGTAACATAGGGTACTGAAGTCATCCATACGCTTGCCACTCCCTATTCAGGGAGACTTCTTTTTGTCTGGATCTTTCTTACTGCTTCATGGGTCTCATGACTTCCTACTCTGCCCCCAAATGGAGGCAATGAGAAGGGTTAAGGGGAGGTCGGTCCATGAGATTTTGCATCAACACCCTCCATCTAGCCTGGGATCAAAGGATACAAGCTCCTAAGTGTTCAGTGTTTCTAGTCCATCTAATTCTATAGGGAGAGGACGGAAGCAGTTTGGGTACCAAAGACCAGGTTTCGGGCTGAAGAGCCTCAATCTCAAACATGGTAGACCTCTCTCAGCTGACCCAAAGACTTAGCTGACTTCAACAATAAAAGGCTACAAGTTGGGTGACAAATGACTTGTGAAGCCCTGTGCATCTGGACCAAAGGAGGCAAATACAGATGGGTGTCAGCAGAGGAAACCACATCTGCCATTTGTCGCTATCACTTCTACAGGCTAAAGATCCAGAAGAAAAGAACGTGGCCCTGGCAAAATAGCAACTATTGAATATTAGCAAAAGAGCAACTTCCTGAAGTTTGTTTTTCTTCCCCACATTCCTGTCCTTTGTTCTCCCATGAGCAATATTTTCATGCCGCCTCCCTCTCCTCACAATCCCTCGCTTCTGGGTCCACTCAGGCCTCTCCTTCCCTGTTGTGAAATGACTGCTCTTCTTCCTGTTCCCTCACGTGTTGGTAGACTCGGGGACTCCAGAGTGTCCAGAGACTGCGTGAGCGCTAGGGCCACCTTCCCACCATTAGTCTCATCTGATTATCGAGAGAAAGCCCTGCTACTGAAGCTAATTCGCGCTAAGGCGTAAATGCCTGACGATCCATCTTAGTGAATTAACCCTCCGAGCGACACCGGCCGTTTTAGAGTAGCTACTGAAACAGTAGGGATTGGCAAACGGATCAGTAATCGTCTCTTGTACGTCTCTGGTTGGCCAGCCAGCATGGAGGGCGGAAGAGGCCTTTTCCGCTTCCGGGCAAGAGGCTTTCCTTGTGTCTTGAGAGGACAGGAGCCCAGGTTGCTCATACACTGGGCTGGCCTTGAAGTGGCATTTCTAGAAGATAACTAACGCAAACTGACCGAACACAACTCTTTTTTCCAGAAGAGGCCTGTTTCTGAATTAAAAATAGAACAAAAATTAAGCACATTTGTGCAAATGGGGTTAGATCCATTCTGTTAGAGCCTCTCCCACTGGGACTCTCCCCACTGCAATCAGGGTCCCAGCTTAACAAGCCACAGGTGTACACCACATGAGCGGCTGAAAACATGATTGTAATGGGTGTGTTGACAGTTCAGTAGCCATAATCCACGCATCCCAAGGCACACCTGCGCCTCTGTCAGATCATTAGGTGCCGAGGGCTGTGCCCACCGCCCCCACCTCCGGTAGCTTTAGAGCCATCGGAACAGCTGAGAAGCTCCATCAAGGAACCAGGACAAGGGTAGTGAGGCAATGCACTCATTAGGAGCCCAAGGAAGATAGGGCACACCAGGAGGCATGGGAAAGCTTAGCTGAGAGTACTTCTCACCCTCCCTTCCCCCCAGGTGTCAAACTAGGAGGAATGTCAAGCAGCACAGTGCCCGGGCCCCCAGCGCTCCCTGATTATTTAAAAGCCTTTTAGTGGCTTTCCTGTGGCATTTGGGTATTCAGCCATTGTGGCAGGGTGCAGCTGTATCCCCGGCACATGAAATCCCAGCTTCTGCAAAAGTCCCATAAGTTGCTGAGAAAGGTGATTTCTCGAAGAGACTTTTAAACTCTCACAACTCCAGAGGTTTGGGGCCAGGAAGTGGGGAGAAGATGGTCAAAAGCAGACCATCGAGAATGGGTGTCTGCCCTCCTGATGAATGCCTCCCTCCCCCGCAGCAATCCCGAGTACAAGGACACACCCATGGATATCGCACAGCTCCCCCACCTGCCGGAGAAAACTTCGGAATCTTCGGAGACATCCGACTCTGAATCAGACTCTAAAGATACCTCAGGTATTACAGGTATTCCTCCTTCTCCATGTTCTGCGCTCACGGCTTGCCTGTCCAAACGCGAGGGGTGGGCTGTGGCCGAGGCGGCTATCAGAGCAGAGCCACGGTTCCATCGGATACAGAGACACAAGTCCCATCAAGTTGATACTGCGTCTTTCTCTGCACATGTGTGTTTACGTACCACCACATACATCTGTGTACACATATGTGTATATACGCATACATATATGGTATCTATACATGCATGTGTGCCATGTACATATAAACATATGCATGTGTACAAGCTACATGTACACAAATATACAGAGAGAGAGACCGATGAAGCGGCCACTCCATGTCGGCCCTCCATTGGCCACACAGAAGGAATCCTGCCCTGACCCCCTTGCTAGCTTTGGCCTCTTTACCAGAAGCAGTCTCAGAGCTCTCTGTGCTACCTCTAAGACGGTCTGTATCTTTGAGCCCCAGATAGTCACATCCTTACCAAGCTGGGGCTAACCATCCAAAGCAGGATACTTAACGGCATTAGTAAATGATTCTTTGCAAAGTAGACTTTCTAGTAGTTATTTGGGGCCCAAGAAAGTTAATTTAAAAATTTACTTTCCCTCCAATTCCCAACCCCCATTCCACAGACACACTTACAGCCAGGGAGCACAGAACTCACGGAATTTTACAGCTGCAAAGAATCTTATATCTCTTCTAACCCAACCTCTTCCACAGAAATGAAGAAGTTCCATGATTTGCCCAAGGTTCTAGTCCAGGTGTCATCCAAAAGCATCACAGCAGAGCCATAAAATCAGCATCGTCCCTAAATCTTCTGAGTTGTTACTGGGAAAATCTATTCTCTTTTAAACGTGCCAGATGGCTAGGGGTCCCCCACCAGCACCCTCCACCCCTAGGCACCTGCTCTTCAGGCTTGTGAGCCTGTATCCCTCTATCCTAGACAAGGCTTCAGGGAAGTGGAAGGAGGTCCAAAGCACAAAGGATTTTGACTATTTTCCCATCCTAAACTGAATTCATTTGAAAGTTCTTTACTGGGGCAGACGTTCTAGAATAGACAGGCTCTGCTCCTTATTTATGTATCCTATAGCAGGGGGGGGGGAAAAAGACAATTCCAAGACCTGCCCCATGGAGCCTATATTCCAGCTGGGGGAAGAGATCAAAGTAAATAAAAATAAGCACCATCTGATTCCCTGCATGGCTAAGTGCTACAGAGAAAAATAACTTTAGGAATTAGGAGTGTGGTTTTCAATAATGAACAAATATTCACCAACAAAGGGTACAGGCCTCTGTAGAAAGTCACCTTGCATACATCATTTTTCTGTATCACTAACATCTTCTTCCAGATTACTGACTCTGACGCCCTGCATATTTTTGCAGAACTTCTCAAATGTTAATATGTCAAACGATCACCTGGGGATCTTGTTCAAATACAGAATCTGATTTAGCGGCTTGGGTGAAAAGCTGGGATTGTACATTTGTAACAAGCATCCAGGTGATGCCAATGGTGCTGGCCTACGGACCACAGTTGGAGTAAAGGCCCAGCTAATGCCCTCAAGAGAGAGAAAGCCCAGGCTCTAGGTGGCTACGGTGGGGGAGCAGAACAAGTGGGCCAATGAACCTCCCCAGCCCTGACCCGCCCACCCCACCCCCACCCCAGCAGGTGCGAAGGGGTCCTGCCCTGGTAATGTGGTGCCTTTTGTCTCTCCCCTCCCCGCCGCCACCTCCGGCCACTGGCCCCACGCAGAGGACAACGAGAATTCCAAGTCCGACGAGAAGGGTAATCAGTCCGAGAACAGCGAAGACCCGGAACCCGACCGGAAGAAGTCCGGCAACGCGTGCGACAACGACATGAACTGCAACGACGACGGCCACAGCTCCAGCAACCCGGACAGCCGCGACAGCGACGACAGCTTCGAGCACTCGGACTTTGAGAACCCCAAGGCGGGCGAGGACGGCTTCGGCGCGCTGGGCCCCATGCAGATCAAGGTGGAGCGCTACGTGGAGAGCGAGTCGGACCTGCGGCTGCAGAACTGCGAGTCGCTCACGTCCGACAGCGCCAAGGACTCAGACAGCGCGGGCGAGGCGGGCGCGCAGGCCTCCAGCAAACACCAGAAGCGCAAGAAGAGGCGGAAACGGCAGAAGGGCGGCAGCGCCAGCCGCCGGCGCCTGTCCAGCGCGTCGAGCCCCGGTGGCCTGGACGCGGGCCTCGTGGAGCCCCCGCGGCTGCTGTCCTCCCCCAACAGTGCCTCGGTGCTCAAGATCAAGACGGAGATCTCGGAACCCATCAACTTCGACAACGACAGCAGCATCTGGAACTACCCGCCCAACCGGGAGATCTCCAGGAACGAGTCCCCCTACAGCATGACCAAGCCCCCCAGCTCCGAGCACTTCCCGTCCCCGCAGGGCGGCGGGGGCGGCGGGGGGCTGCACGTGGCCATCCCCGACTCGGTCCTCACCCCGCCAGGCACTGACGGCGCCGCCGCCGCAGCCCGCAAGAGTCAGTTCGGCGCCTCGGCCAACGCGGCCTTGGCCCCCGTCGCCTCCGACCCGCTGTCGCCCCCCCTCTCGGCGTCCCCCCGGGACAAGCACCCCGGGGGCGGCGGCAGCGGCGGCGGGGGTGGTGGCGGCGGCGGCAGCGGTGGCCCCAGCGCGTCCAACTCCTTGCTGTACACTGGGGACCTGGAGGCGCTGCAGAGGTTGCAGGCGGGCAACGTCGTGCTCCCGCTGGTGCACAGGGTGACGGGGACCCTGGCCGCCACCAGCACGGCCGCGCAGAGGGTCTACACCACCGGCACCATCCGCTACGCGCCCGCAGAGGTGACCCTGGCCATGCAGGGCAACCTGCTGCCCAACGCGCACGCTGTTAACTTCGTGGACGTTAACAGCCCCGGCTTCGGCCTCGACCCCAAGACGCCCATGGAGATGCTCTACCACCACGTGCACCGACTCAACATGTCAGGACCGTTCGGCGGCGCCGTGAGCGCCGCCAGCCTGACGCAGATGCCCGCCGGCAACGTGTTCACCACGGCCGAGGGACTCTTCTCCACGCTGCCCTTCCCCGTGTACAGCAACGGCATCCACGCGGCACAGACTCTGGAGCGCAAGGAGGACTGAGCGCGGGCCAGGGCTCCGCCCGGAGGCATCGTCGGCGTTTTCGTTTAGACCTTTTAATTCTAGCACTTTGAATTCGAGCAGGTCAGCGTCCTCTCTCAACACAACGGCCCCCGTTCCACCCCCCCTTTCTTTAACTTGACTTATTCTTTCCTGTAAAGATATGTTTATTTTTTGCCTTCAGAGAGTCAGATGACCAGTTGCCTGCCATTTTGTCTTCTTCTAAGATGTGTGTTGGGTTGTTTTGCTTTCCTTTGCATCTTTATTAAGATGTCTTTAATGTGTATATGCCTCTGCCATAGAATACTCAGTCTTGTGGTCAAGAGATTTCTCAAGTGACAACCATTGGGTTTCTTCATCAAGATCTTGATATGATCAAGATTGAAAGAGACAAGCATAAACAATGTGCCCTGTTTGACTAAGTCAAATGAAATGGGGTGGTTTTTTGTTTTGGTTCCTAATTCCTTTAAAAAAAAAAAATAGGGGGATAGTATTTTAGAATTTTATGCAGAATTTAATTCTCTTTTTATGGTTAAGATTTTAAGATTTTCTTACTTGCACATAAAAATAATTTGGGTTCTTAAACTTAATTTCTGGCCTGTGACTAGAATGTTTAAAAAAAAAGTTGGACTAAATGTTAATTACTGAAACATTAACTTAATTTCTAAAACCATGGTGCTATCATTTATTAATCTGTAATGTCTTCATACAAAATGCAGCTCCTGGGCTGGGTTTTGGAAAAAATGTGTTCTGTCCTGGTCTGGAGTCCGCTGCTGCAGTCTCCTTGGTTAGTTAAGACAAAGCCCTCATTAACGTTTGCTGCAGGACTTAAAATTTTTTACCTCCCAACTAACAAACATAGCCTCACATTAAATTTAATGGGTCAGTAAAGCCCTTTTTAAAGGGGCTTTTGGAAAACTCAAACTGATTTGAGGAGCAGTTTAGATACATACTGCCTTTTGTTGAGCTGTTTTTTTTCCTTTTCTCAGTCTAACTGAGGCTAATTTTTGCAACTTCAGTAACACTTCAGAGTAAAAGAAGGAGAAGATATTTAACATGTTTTTTATTTTTTTTTTCATTTCTTGCTAAAAAAAAAAAGGAAGGTTGTATTTGGGGGGACTGATTTGATTTGATGGCATTTTTTTTCCCCTTTGGTTCTCTTATTTCTAGGTCGAAACCAGTACGGTTTAAAACTAAAGGATGGGTTAATAAGCTTCAAACAGATAACTGCAACTGAAAACCGCACATTAAGTAAAAAAGGAAAAAAAAAGGAAAAAAAAAAAGAAAAAAAAAGAAAAAGAAAAAAATCTCCTATTTTGTCTTTGTTGCCAGAAATCAGTGTAGTGTCAAACACTCCAAATGACTGTTGAGTATAAATTCTTCTTCCACTCCATCTTTGGCAGCTGTTTTTAAGGCATCTAATAACAGATGTGAGAACTGTACTGTGTGCAATGTGTACGTGTCCTTGGCTGTCAGTCCCATTGCAGTTTCAGTGTGTGTTGCTATATGCAGTATATACTAAGCTAATGTAGCTGTTTTGTCCTTTGTCTTCTCTGTGCTCTATCTCTAGTCCGGAGTGGTCCAGTCCCATTCCTGCAGTCCTAGTGAATCGGTGATTCTTGGGGGTTAGTGAGTTTTGTGTGGTGGCCTTCCTCTGTAACGTCCACCCTATGCTGCTTCTACTGTCTGTGAATCTTCCGTTCCACTTTTTAAAATTCCTGCTGTTGCTTTGCTGGTGTATATTCCCCCACCTTTCCTTCCTTTCCCTCCCTCTCTCGGCTCCCCTTTCCCCTCCCCCTCTCTCCTCCCCCCACCCTTCCCCTTCTCCAAAATCTTTTTCATTCTCAGAGATTTAAAAAAGACTCTTAACTAGCTCAAGGTTAATGGAGCCATTTCTTCCCACAGTGGAGTTCTGGGTATGACTTTTTCTTCGGGAGTGCAACACAAAGCACTGAAGAAGAATGCTCAGATATATGAAATAAATTGATGCCATATAGCCTCAGTTGTTAACATTCCCAGAGTCCCTTGTGCTCTACCTATATAAGCAGTGGGTGCTTTTCTTTGGTTTCCTTCCAGGTTGGCTGATGGAGCAAATATATAAAGCAATTACCAGTGAGACAGAAAATTATCTCAAAGGTCAACCAACATTTTTTAAAAACAAAAGGGGAGGGGATAATGGAATATAGAATTGTCATATGTATTTGTTTATGCGTGCAATGCTACTATAGTAATTCGGCTGTCCTTTGAATATCACGGTGTTGAGCGGTTTCCTCCAGGACCTTTGATTCCGTGAGTTGGGCCCATGTCACTGAGGAATAATAACTAAAAGAAGTGAAACGCCACAAATTTTCGTAGTGAGCTTACTTGAAGGATTTAAGTAGGTTTAGAAGGTAAAGGAGGCCAGTCATGATATTTAAAGATTAATTTTGGAAGCTCTACTCTAGCTATCGAACAATCAAAGGAACGCACCTATCAGCTACAAAGAACAGCTAGACAGCTGTTTTGTTTTGTTTTGTTTTCTTTTATAAATGTTTCTGTGTTGTGTCAAAATGATTTCTGGTGATTTAAACTAACAGATAATCACAGCTGCTGTCTAAATCCATAGTGTTTAAAATTACAAAATGAAAAAAAAAAACACTTCATTACCTGTGAAGACTGTGTCTGTGTTTTTAACTATTTCTTGTACAAATATATGAAAACTTTTATGAGGAGACTGGTGCCAAGTAGCTGAATAATGGGGAAAGGGATATTCTGTTCGTAAAAATCTTAGCAGTGTTACCAACTCTACAATATATATATAAAAAAAAAATTAAAACGTTACAAAGCGACAGCTATGGTACATTTGTTTTGTGTGAAGCTAACCGGACCTAACTTCCTGAGTGCCTGGCTCATTTTGAAACATTTTTTTTTCATTGACCATTGATAATGCTGCAAATCAGAAATGTACATACTTCATTTACAACAGGGTTCTTTTTTATACTTTTGTAGATTCTCATACATGTCACATACATGGTTGTCTTTATGTAACTTAATTTTTTCATCCGCAGGTGCCATTTTCATAATAAACTTCTCTTGGATTTGTTACTATCTGGCATCATTTCTTTTACATGTAACCATCCTAACTAATGAATGCTGGTAGTATTTGTTTAAGCAGGTACCTTGGTCATTACTCTTGATTTTTTTTTACAAAGTTTAAAAAAAAGATACATTCATATTTTTGCTAGTTTTGGAAAAAAAAAAAAGGCATAGCTCGTGTCATGATGAGGCTGACAAGGCACAGATCGAGATGCTGATCCAAATACTACACCAAACTTGCAACCACCCTAAATTTCCAGCTACCCCAACTCATCGTCATCCGGGCATTATTATGCACATTCTCAAGGCCGAGCAACGGGCCTGCGCGTTAACCGCTGTGGGAAGTGTGCATTTTTTCTTGATTAATGCACAGTACGTGATGACAGTTTTCATACATTAATCATTGAAAATGCACTCGATATTTTCATTTATTACAATCTATAATGTATAACCAACCGTTCCATTGCTTATATCTTCTCTTTATACTAAATACGTATTTTCTTTCTCCAGACAGAGTAAGTCCTGCTTGTGCTATGTTACTGGTTAGGTCAGCGCGCAGCATGCAGCCTGTCACGTCTGAAGGCAGGTCAGCTGGCTAACAGAAAGAAAGAAAACTTCAGCTTGCTATCTCTCAGAGAAGGATACAGATGGGTCACATGTTAATTCTGCGCTCTCCAGAAAATGGAGAGAGAGGAATGGGTTGAGCTGAAGCAAAAGGCAAACACTTTGGTCTGAGAGCCACCAGCTGCAGTAAATGTCACTCCCCCGTTTAAGTCTTCAGTGACCTTTGCCAATTTGAGGGGGCTTTTCACTCGTGGAGGCTTGCGTCAGACAGGCAGATACGCACCGCCTACGGTTGTGGAGCTCTAGATTTCTCTACGGTGCCCTCTACGGGTCCTTCAAATAAATACTTGAAAATTGGAAATAGGGAGAAGATAATGAATATCGCCGAACCGGGTTCTCCCAACACTTCTCCTACATTTATCTTTCTCTTTTGCTCTTGAGAGTCAGAATAGAGTCAGTCAAAACACTGATGAAGCTGGAAACTCGACCCTGAACACAGTGAGTGCTGAAGCCAGCCTCCCCAAGCCATCTGGTCTGGCAGGTGCTGCTGAAGCTGGCCCTTAGGGGTGGCCTCCAGAACCTTCCAGAGGGGAGGGTCTGCAGAGGCAGAGGGGCAATTATAGGAGCATGGTACTAGGGCTGACCCCTGTCGGCTGATGGCAATGTCGGCTGGCCATAACACTTAATTCCTGGATACGGCTGCAGCCCTGTGATCTGGAGGTGGCAGCAATGGGAGTTGAAAAGCAGCAGCTGGACAGGGGTGGGTGAAATGAAATCCTCACAGCGTCTGGAGCTTCTGCAGAAGTAGTGGAAACCCTGCATTCTTACCCAAGCTCAAGGCTCCCTTGGCATCAGCAAGTTCCCTGTCCTTTATTTGTACCCATCAATGCTAAAATATGTCAGTAATGAAATAAAAAAAAAAAACCTCTCGGCCAAAAAGAGAGCAAGCGAGCTCTGGGCTCAGATCCACTGACAATCAGGAAGCCCTGCCACCTCCCCGGCCGCAGGGCTGGCAGCCAAGCCAGGGCCCCGAGCTCCCCGAGGCACAGGACCTCTCCCTTGCCAGGCTGGCAGCCAGTCAATGTGTCGCGGCTCCAGTGGGCAGGTCATGGACAGAACAGGGATCTGCGGCCAGCTCTCTGTACCCTGCCTCTTTGCATTCCCAGCCAATACTGATACTTGTTTATTTGGCAATAAAGAACAAGAAAAAAAAATCTCAAAAAAGGCAGCAGGTGGGACCAGAGGGAAGCTATGCAATCAGTTAAGCATAAAGAAACGGATTGTAGTCCTTGTAGACTGGACTTCTGCCCCATCTCTGCCTACTCCTAGACAAAGCCTATGTATACTGAGCATCTTTAAGACAATGTGAAGTCAACCTGGCCTATACAGTGCCTCGAAGGTAAGAGAGAATGTATATCGTCAAGCCTAGAAGAGAGTCTATTCAAGCTGATTATTCAGGTTCAAGAAGTAGGAGTGGAGGACTTAGGAGAGGAAGAAAAACACCTTTGCCAATACTTCGTACCCTATAGCGACAAAAGGCAAACCTTGTTCTTGAGCATAATTCCCAAGGAACAGCACCCAGCAGGCTTCTGCAACAGCTCCGGTACGTAGAGGTATGTGACCGGCTTCCGCTGCCCTGCCTGTCCGCGTCTCCTAAGAAACCACTGTAAAGAAGGGGAGCCGACCTAGCAAACCCCCTACAAGCACACACCATGGTTTGTCACCTTCGTTCCCCCCCCCTTAGTGCCTGGCTCAGGGATTCATAAATAGTCTTTGCTCAGTAAAGGTCTGCAGAATACTGATGGATGAGGACATGTAAAAAGAAGAAGACGGAGAGAGGGAGGGAGGGAGGAAAGAAAGAAGGAAAGAAGGAAGGAAGGAAGGAAGGAAGGAAGGAAGGAAGGAAGGAAGGAAGGGAAAGGAGGGTGGGGGAGGGAAGGCAAGGCAAGAGAAGAAAGAAAATGAAGCACGACTTGTCAAGAGGCAGAGATTCCACTAGAAATGTCCATGTGGTAATGGCAGAATAGCTTGAGCTTCTATCAAGAAAGGAATAGTAAAATGAACAAAGCAACAAGCTCGTTCATTCCTGCCTTCCTGGGTAGTCCACACAGCTGGCACACAGTTGGTCAATAGCTGTTGGCCGGAGGATGTGTGCGTGTGTCCACAGCACGATCTAGTCCGTATACAGCAATAAATTAGGCAAATCAAATCGAGAAGGCAATTAGAAGAAAGAGCCCAAGCAGTTGCTAACTTAGCAAGCTTTGACATCATACGCCATGGACAGCTAAGTAAATGGATCTTAGATCCTCAAGAACGTACCATTTAATAACAAACCCTCACTGATGAGCTGTAAACTCAGGCATCATCCAGAGGCTCTTAGCAGCTCTCGTGTAGAAGTCCTAGTGGTGAGGGTCTTTCTAGCCCACTGTCAGACAGCTATAATTCTTAGAAGATGCTGAGCTGAGATCTTACCTCTGGAGTTCACCAGAGACCTCTGCTCTCTGAGTGGCCTTCAGATGTGCAAAGATGGTCCTCGGAGTTCGGTAACTCTAGGCTGTCGCCTATTCTGCCAGCTGTTTCTCCAGTGGTTCTGTGGCAGATGCCTTCACTAGCCTGGCCGCTCTCCTCTGGGTATACCAGAATTTGTCAGGGTCCCTCTACTGCTTTCCGAGGGCTGCCTTATTACCACAAGCTGAGTGCTTAGAAACCAGTTTATTCTCTCACAGCTCTGGAGGATGAAACCCTGAATTGAAGGCGTCAGCATGGTTGCCTTCTGGCAGGCTCTGAGGGAGAGTCTACTCTACGCTTCTCTCCTAGCTTCTAGTGGTCACCAGCAATCCTTGGCACCCCCTGACTTGTAGATTCATCGCTCTGATCTATGCTTCCATCATCATATGGTCATCTGCCCCCTCTGTGTCTCTGTGTCTTCAAATGGTATTCTCCCCACTAGGTCTCTTCTCTTCCCATAAGGACGCCAGTCACATTGGATTATGGGCCCCCCTACTCCAGTATGACTACATCTTCACTAATTACAGGTACAGCACTTTATTATGAGAAGGAAATGAAGTTAGTTCACATGCTGAGGTACTGGGGGTTACAACTTCAACTTTTTCAAGGACATAATTCAACTTGTAAGAGATCTTATGAAAATATGGCACTTGGGTCTAATCACAGATCTCCATGTGTGATCTGGTGCCAACATGGGATAGAAGTCCCATTACAGCTCTTGCTCATGTCTCTGATTTTTTTTTTGGGGGGGGGTAAAATTTTCTTAAGTAATCTCTACACCAACATGGGGCTTGAACTCACAACCCTGAGAGCAAGACTCGTATGCTCTACCAAATGAGCCAGACGGGCACCCCAGGACTCTGAGCTCTTAATTACAACAGCCTGAGAGGGCAGTCACATCTTAGCAGCCAGATCAAATCGTGATCTCATCTTGAGCCTCTCTAGTCAACCAGAACACCTCAGTTTTTGTACCAACTTTTGTTAAGGTAGGTCTCCTACCTCCTATATGCATCTGACCCTCACATCATGCTGCCATGTGCTTCGGTGGAAAGCAATTTGAGGAAAGGAGTTCACTCGTTCATGAGGCATGGAAGGTGGGCAAGAGCCTATCCCAGTGAAAACACATTTCTCATTCTCATTCTCATTGCTCTTTACATGCTCTTGGAGACCACTTCCCTAGCCCTGCTGGAGAGGTGAGCCCGCCCCGGTGTCTCTGAAAGCTTTCTGGCACACAGTACATCCACAGCAAAGAGTCCCTGTGAGCTGAGGTGGGGAAAAACCAACCATGACAAGGAAATGGGCAAAACTGGACAAACTACCATATCAGCCCATCTTTGGGGGCAGAATGGGGTGAGAGAGGCCAAGACTCCTGGTATGCATGAGTAAAATCATCCACTCAAAATTCAAGAAGGAATCATGAGGCCAAACTCATCAACTCTCTGAAAATGAGTAGGCCTCCTGTTGTCTCCCTTTGTCCCCATTTATAAATCAAAATCAAATAGATTAGTGCAAGATTGTCCTGTACTTTCCTGGGGACAAAGCAGTTGTTTTCATTCTTCTGTTCCTCTCTCCCTATTGGGCAGTCATGAGATACACCAACAGGAATGACTCAGACAACTTTCCTATGTTGAAAGAATTTTTCTAGAAAAGTAAAGTTAGTTTCAGTTTTTAAAATATGTGCAAACTATTAAAGCTACTTAAAAAAAAAAAGAAAAGCAGAGGGTAAGGAGGTGGCTCTTCCTTGTACTAAAGGAGTTTTCAGATTTATAGCGGAAGTGTCAGAAACAGGATGTAATATCCATGTGACCCCCCCCACACCTCCCCCAAACAAAACCATTATACCCTTGATGAATTATTGACTTTAGAGTTTTATCTGTGCCATGAATAATCACAAACTTGGGAGTCTCAGGGCACAGTTCATAAACAAATAATTATATCACAATGATAATTTTTCAGGAATTACAACATCAATCATGGCCATGTTATTATCAAGTACATTTTCTGGTTGCCTCTATTCATCAAACCCTCCTCCCTCTCCACCCTTCCACACCACACAAGCAAAACTCATCACCAGATTGCCTCTTATTTACACATCACTCAAAGCAGGACAGAGCAGGCATACACAAAATGGGCCAACCCGGCATTTATGAGAGATGAGTTTTCATTAAGAAAGTTTAAATTAAATGCATTGAGAAAGATGGAGGGGGGAGAGAATTAATTATTCCAGACTCCCCCAAAGAAGTGTCTCAGAAGAGATCTTATTCAGGAGATAAAAACAGACACGAGATTCGTTCTATTATTCCATTTCGGGCAATACTAATAAAGAAAAAGGAGTTCATCTCTGAAAGCCAAGGAAACAGCAGTAGTACGATAACGTGTGCTCTTTTAAATAATGGCCACCCGTGCGCAGACAGCTTGGGCCCGTCCTCCAGCTTCCTCCCTCTGCTGGGAGAGGTGAGCGAGGTAGGTGCAGACCTTGGCAAAAGCGTCCATCCCTTACCTAAGTCTGTGTACAGATCAGGGCTCTGGCTGCTTGGCATGTTTGAGTCTGCTCTAAACCACTCTGCTGTGACTTTACCAGAAGGTGACGATGGACAAACACTGCAACAGTACAAAAAGCATCTCCAACTACTTTACTTTGTTGTTTATCACTGAAGGTCATGGGCCTACTTCTCAGATAACACGTTCATCTCACAATCAATGATTAGCAAAGCAACAGAGAAAGTACCCTCTCAAGATAAAAGGTTGGACATAATACAGGGTTATGTACAAATCCTAATACAGTGGGGCTTGCCACGAATGCCTCATGCAAGAGAACTTTCTCACCGGTCTCTGTTTCTAACCGGCAAGCTAAGCAGGCAAGACAATGTAATTTGAAAATGACCAATAGGGAGATACCAACCCAAGCATCTGAGACTTCCCAGTCCCCCAGTAACATCTCACTCTTGAGGACAGCCCATGGGTATGTTTGGCCTGACCTTAGATCAGATTCTCCTCTCCTTGACATCAAAATGTGTCTAGGAACACACAGGGCCAGTGCCCGGCAGTGAACACCATGAACTGGTGTAGGCAACACTGTGGGAGCGGTTGAACTGCATCCAGTCTGATCAGCCCCAAACCCCACCATCCAGGCAACCAGCCAAACAGCTCAGGGTCCTTAAGGACCCTGGACTATCTCATCGATAACTCAACTGCCCTCTCTACTGCTCTCATTTTAAAATCTTCCAGTTTCTTGAATGCACCTGGACTACTGTTAAGTCGTTCTGCCTCAACACCAATCATGACATACAAACACATTAAACAGAGAGGAAGTGGGATCAAAAAGAGACAAACACAACTCCTAGTCCGTGGCCCTGTAAAAGTTCTAAACATCCCCCTCAAAACCTTTCTCCCATAATAGGACACCCTCTTCCCAAGCAGGCCAAATCTCTCCCGGCCCTTGCCCGCACACACACAGGCCCCAACTCTGGTGCTTGGCCTGCCCCTTCGCCAGCCCAGCCCCCTCCTCCCTCCAGCTTTGGGCCTGCCTCCCTCCCTCCTGCACCACAAGAGCTCCTCTGGGGTCCGTTTTATTTTTTCCTGTGGGGCGATTCGCCCTCTCTTGGCTATCTACCTCCCTCCTTTCCACCCATCCCCCCCCCCAGCCTGATGAGTGCCTCAAGCCAGCCAGTAAATTGAAGGCCCTTTGGGGAAGTCCACCCTTTTTTAGAAAGCTGCGGAGGGGCCAACAATTCTTAACATTTTAATTTGGGGATAACATGTGAGGGGCACCCCTCTGGTAGAGGGGAGCTGGGCAACCAGGAGGGAAGTGGAAGAAATAAGGACTCTCCTGTAAGCCCTAAGTTCAGGACCCCCTCCAGGGCAAGTGCTGGCCGTGCTCGCTGGCCCAGTGCTCCCGGCAGGGGGGCTTCTGTCGTTCACACTGACTCACCCAGGAGGCCCTGGTCCCAAGCACAGACTCACAAACCTCGGCAGACACCTTGGCTCTGGAGTCACCCAGAAGAATAAAAGACGTCCAACCATTAAAAGGACTTTTTTCCAAAATGCACATATAACTGCTCTTGCCTCTATAGCATTTTCTAGGATGAGGACATTAGCAACTTTTTTTTCACTTTCAACATTTGGAATACATTAAAAGGAAGCTCAGATTTTTTTTTTCTTCTTTCGTATTTACACCTTACTTCCCTGAATGCTGCTCTGGATATTTACAAAGAGTTGCCCAAGTTAGAGACCTTTTCCCCGACACTGATGAATCCGTAATTCTTTGAAGTAAGGAAGCGCTACCAGCTCCACTTTACAGATGTGGAAACTAAGACACGGAGGTTAAGGACGCCCAGAGGTCAAACATCCAGCCAATTGCGCAAGTGGGTCTTATCTACTATTTTTTTTTTACTTTTTAAAGATTTTATTTATTTATTTAACAGAGAGAGGGGCCCCGCGCAAGTGGGTTTTACACAGAAGCTCCCGTCTCTGCTCTTAGGCTTAATTCAAGTTTGTTCTTAGTCACCTGCCCTATTCCCATCAGAGCCGTCTCTGACGTCTGGCCAGCTCTAACTTTGCCGTAAGGCCCTTCACATGCTTCTTGAAAGACCAATGCCTTCCTTGCCTACTGTCGGCATTTACCCTCTTCTTATTTATGCCTTCGCTCATAAATAAATGACGAGTCCTTTCTGGAGTGTTTGGCAATGGTTTCACATTGCTACCTAGTCCTATTATTTTCCTAATTGTTTACAATACACAGAAGCCCTGTAGTTCTGTCCGAGGCTACAATCTCACGTTTTGCCTCATTTCCAGCCGTTGCCCTACAATTAATTTAGTGCGAATCTACCCAAACCAAGCCAGGAATATAAAGATGAATAAAATATTACCCTCTGCCCTTAAGTTGTTCACAAAGCACGGAGGGAGACAAATGTAGAAGTTAATCATTCCAGCAGTATGATGAAGTGATGAGGCAGACATAGAGACCGTGTGTTAGGGGTGCCCTGAGTAATGGCAAGTAATTCAGGCTATGAGGGCGGAGAAGCCTCCCAGGAGGAGAAGATGCTTAAAGCAAGTCTTGAAAGACAAGTAGGAATGAATCATGGCTGCTGGGGGGTGGGGGGTGGGGTTCCTGGAAGACACCATCAATATCACGGAGGCAAGACAAAGCTTGCAAATAATTCACTATGCTGGATTATGGCCACATCTAGGGACGGGTGTAGACGTGGAAATAGGTCAGCCGACAAGTTCATGAAATGGGTTTTAATCCAAGCTTTGCTAAGCCAAGCCCTGTGCCCTCATGCAGGGCTGCATCCCCCCAACGGAAGGGGAGCCTCATTCTCACAGAAAGGCACGTTCCACTCTGCGAGCCCTCCTTCTGCTTCCGCTGGGCTGCATGTGCCCCGGGGGAATGGGGCGGAGGCAACTTTTTTTGTTCATACAAAAGAGCCGTGTAGACAAGCAGCAGCCCAGCTAGGGAGCTACCCTGAATGTTATGCTCAGGAGTCTGAATGGCATCCTATAGGCAATGGGAAGTTTAAAGGATTTTATTCAGAGAAGTAACATAATAGAGTTTTTGTATTGGAAAGGTCACTCTGATGGCAATTTGAAGGACAGCCCGGATTAAATAGAGGCAGTTAGGAGGTGGTTGTAGTAATATCCCATGTGATAAAGGATGAGGGCCTGGGTGAGGCCTGGGGTTGGGGGGGTGGAAGGAAAGGGGTGGATTTGAGGGCCTCAAGGAAGCGGTTTTAGTGACAAGTTAGATATGGAGAGAAATAATGGGAAGAAAGGAGCGAGAGATGACTCCCAGGTCCCTGGCTTGGGTAGATGGCTGGCATTTACCAAGATGGAGAATACGGGAGAAAGGAAAGATTTGAGAGAATGAACGAGTAGTGGGAGTTAAAGGACTCCATTTCAGATGTAGTGAGTTTTAAGTGCTTTTGGAGAACCCTAGTAGAAATGTCCTGTGAGCCATTGGAAAATAGTTGTAGATTTCTGGAAAGAAATCTGTTTTAAAAATACAACATCAGGGAAATCAGCACTTAGACAGTAGGAGCAGCCATCGCTCCAGGAGCCATTGCCTGAGAAAACAGAGGATGAGCAAAGGGCCAAGCATGAGTCCTCGAGGGTGTCAAAGGAGTGATCAGAGGAATACGAACCCTTGACAGAAACTAGAAAAGTAAGAGGCCAGAAGGGTAACGGGAAGTGTGTCACTGCAATCAGAGAAGAAAATGATTTCAAAAAGGCCAGAAGAATCAACATTACCGAGTGCCGCACAAAAGTTAGGTAAGGACTCAAGCGCCAAATGGTTTTGGCCAACAATGACAGCAAATGATGGCTACCCGTTCCAGAAATTTGACACTGAAGGAAATGAAAAAGGAAAGGCTTCATTCCAAGGAACAGCCTGATATTTGACACTGATTGGTGCTCTTCCTTCGAAAAACATTATTTCCTTCACCATTCATATCAAATGGGTACTGAACAAGAGAACTTCAGGTGAAGTCTTACCCTTGTGGAATCAACCCTGTCCCCTTCTTCCTATGTGCACCACATGGGTTCACCCTAGAGCCTAGGCTCTGGACCAAACACCGCAGTCACAGAAGACACTGTATGCACTCAGATCAGACACACTGGGTGCTGTGTATGTATCAAGGACTTCCTGCACTCTTACTGCCATCTTTCCACAGGGAAATTAATTCACTCTGTTTGGCATGACTCTCTGATAATTCACAGTGGCTCTTGTGTGATGGTATTTTTTAAAAAGATACCTCATTCCAAGAAAGAGAAAGTAATGAAGTCTATAACTGAGGCTTTATTCCATTCAGAAAGAGTGAGTTTGCTCAAACCTGCATGAGACTGGGGGTTGAGTCATATGGAATCATCATCCCCGGTTAAGCCACTGTCACCAAATGCCACTGTAACAAACACTGTTGGTTGACTACCCAATATCCATTCTCCTTTTTCTCTTTGGTAACAGAGCCCAAAACTTAAGCTAGGCACAGTGCTGCACAGAATAAAATAATGTACTTCCTAGCTTCCCTTGTAGCTAGATATAGCCATATGACAAAGTTCTAGCTAGTGAGATCTCAGCAAGGACGGGAAATTCCAAGCAAGCTGATACTCCAGAATGGCACCTTTCTGTTTCCATCTTTCCTCCTCATTCTAGACTGTAACTCACTATAATAACTGGAGCTCCGGCAGCCATACTGGATCATGAAGTGACCTTAAAGATGGAAGGTGTGGGCTAGGTTAAAGGAGAACTTAGCTCTTCGAGGGCCATACCGCGCCAGCCATGGACTACCTGAACTACCTGAACCATGGACTATCTGAACGTCTTTTACATGAAACTGAATAATGTATCTTGTTTAAGCCAAGTCATTGGGTAGGGAGAGCTTATTTGGCTACTGAATTCAACTCTTAACTGATAAACTGACTGTTCATCACTAAAGAAAGCTCCCTAGTTCTTTCCTAAAGACCATTTTTTGACCTGCTTTGCTCCTTGCACATTCCAGCACAAGGATGGGAAAGCATGAGAAATCAAATGTGGGAAAAGCTAGAGGCTTCAATATCGTAGGGGGATGCAATGGGGTCCTTTAAACCTTTAGCAAACAGCTGACAAGTGAGGACTCCAGCTAACTCCACATTTCCAAAGACAGAAAGAATCCCAGAGGGAAGTGGAAGTACTTCACAGTCAAAAACAGAACCGATTCTGGCTGCACAGACAATACACGGATGTTCTATATCCCATTTGTTGCAAGGCGGTGTCTTCTATGAAACCACTTCAGCACCAAACACAGTCACAGCTCAAAGAAAAAGTCAAAAGGCATCTGAAATGAACTACTCAGAGAATCAGTCAAAAGCTTCCCCCAAATGAACTTTACCATCAGATGACAGTGAGAAGGTTTATGCCATCACTGGCGCCTGGCATGGAATTGGGAAAACTTCGTAAGGGAAGCTGGAGTAGTAATGAGAACCCAAGGTGGTTGCACTCGGCAGCCAGCAGCTACCTGGAGACCTGGCACGCTCCCAGCTGAGGGCTTTGAGCATTGCCTAATGTGAGCAACTGGAAACTGACAACTGCTACAAAGAAAACAGCAAGCCTTCGCGAGAAGATAACACAGATATCATCTACACACGCCAGGCACGCCGGTCCATACTTTACAGCCATTCTCTGTTGTAACCTCCTGACCCAGTAATGGTAGGTGCTCCTGCTATCTCGACCTTACAGATTGAGAAGCCGAGATGCAGGACAAGTTGGGTGACTCATTCGAAGTCTCATAACTACTAAGTGGTGGAACCAGGATAACAGCCCAGATCTCCCTGGTTCCAAAGCTTGAGTTTTATTTAATCATTTTGTTATGGGCTTTTTTTGCCCCTTGGTGTGCAAGAGGATCTGGGGGAGGAAATGGTTCCTGAAAGCCAGAGCACTGGTTTTTTTTTTTTTCTTTTAAAGGCTTTGTGAAACAGAGATCTTAAGACAAAAAATAATAAAATGTTATTAAAAAAAGTTTCTTGATAATGTTTGATTCACCAGAAATTTTTAAAAAATTGACATTTATACTCCCACATAACTCAGTCTAAACTTTTATAAGGCCAAAATTTTCCAAACTACAAACTCGTATCTACAATTACGTTGGAAGACTTAAACATACCTCTCTTATAAACTGGTAGGACAAGGAGGAACAAAAAAACAAACACTTTATCAATAATTTGAACATGATTTATAAATCTGACCTAATGTGCATATATAGAACACAGCACTCAATAACTGAAACAGTGAACCTTTCGAGTTCACATAGAGCACTTATAAAGCTGACCATATGTGGGTCTTTAGCAAGCTTCAACCAGTGTCTAAGGATTGAAATGTTCAGATTCAATATGTTCTCTCACCGTAACGAAATTAGGCAAGAAATAAATAACAAAAAAATAACTAGAAAATCACCATATGTTTGGAAATTAAGAAAAACTCAAGAAAAATGCATCATGATGGAAACTAGAAAATAATTGATCAGTAACAAAAATACTTTATATCAAAACATGTAGGATTCAGCTAAAGCATTACTTACAGGGACATACATAACCCTACAAACACGTATTAGAAAAGAAAAATAATTGAAAATGAATGTTAAGCATCCCTATCAAGAAGTTAAGGAAACTGTCAACAAAATGAAAAGGCAATCTACTCAATGGGAGAAAATGTTTGCAAATCATATATCCGATAAGGGGTTAATATCCAAAATATATAAAGAACTCCCAGAACTCAGTATCAAATATAAATATATTTATATTTAAACATATAAAGCCAATATATTTAAATATATAAAGCAAAAATAATAATCCAATTAAGAGGAGCGGAGGACCTGAAATGGACATTTTTCCACAGAAGGCATCCAGATGACCCCCCCACACACATGAAAATGTGCTCAACATCACTCATCATCGGGGAAATGCAAAGTCAAATCACAATGAGACATTACCTCACGCCTGTTACACTGCCTCTTATAAAAAAGACAAGAAATAACAAGTGTTGGCAAGGATGGGGAGAAAAGAGAATCCCTGTGCGTTGTTGGTGGGAAGGTAAGTTGGTGCGGCCACTGTGGAAAACAGTATGGAGGCTCCCCAAGAAACTAAAAATAAAAATTTTTTAAGTCTTTACTACACAGAGCTCATAGAAGTAGAGAACATAGATTGATGACTGCCAGAGACTGGGGCAGAAGCTGGGGGCAGGGGGGTGGGGGTAGAGCTGAAGGTGATCGAAAGGCACAAACTTTCAGTTAGAAGAGAAATTCTGAGGACGTAACGTACAGCATGGCGACCATAGTTAACAATTCTGCCGTGCGTATTTGAAAGTTGCTAAGTGGATAGATCTTAAAAGTGCTCATCACAAGAAAAAAAGTTGTAACAACGTGAAGTGATGAATGTTAACTAGGTTTATTGTGGTTATCATTTTGGCTTATATACGTCTATCAAACCATTATGTTGTATACGGCAAACTAATACAATGTTACATGTCAGTTGTATCTCAATAAAACAGGATGGTGGGGGCAGAATGTTCAAAAGGAATCACCACAAAACAATACCCAGGATTGGACTAAGAGTCAGGAAAGACTTTTGTAATAGCTCTCTTGTTCTGTGACCTGCTACAGGTCACTTCGCCTCACAGGAGTCCAATTGTCTTAACTCCAGAGTGAGATAAGTTTGGACAAGAAGACTCCTAGGGCCCATAAAGGAAAACTTCTCTTATCTGACCTCCACCTAACCAGCGGCCATACAGATACTACAGATGCGCCACATTCCTGGTGGCCATCCCCAGGGCATGCTGCACTCTTACCCTCCCTGGGCTATGGGTGAGACTGTCAATGACAATTTCCTGCTTTCTGAGAGTCGGTAGTGTAATCAAACGCATTGTGCTTGTTATAGAAACAATGTATTTTATTTAATTCTATGTAAATATTCAAATATGAGGAGGAAAAGAAAGCAAATGGTTGTTTCTAGAAGAATGAGTTATATAAAGATGATTTCACAAAGGAGAGTCACTGTAAAATTTTGATGTGAAGAACTATAAAACACACGAAGGAGAAAAAATTCTAGATGGATTCTGCTTTCAGATTATATCAGAAACCTCTTTAAATGTGTACCTCTCTTTAAATAAACTAAAATTTGGACAACGGAAATGATAGGTTTCAATGGTATTTATGCAAGAAAAATGATGCTGAACTATAATTTATTTAGACTTGCACTAAATTAAAAAAAATTAGCATGGAATCTATATCAAAATGTAAAAACATTTAGATTTCTTAATTTAACAAGAAATGTTATAGGTATATATGCATTGGGTTTTCTATGGTCTTTGGTAAAATAAATTCCATGTTCCATCCAACTTTTTGACTAAGCTATCTGTCTTGATTTTGTTAGATAAAAAGACTTCTTCCCTAATTTTGTAACTGGGAGTGTGTTTATGCGAAATAAACACACTTGTCGTTAAGCATTTTTAGTAAGGCCCCAACCTTCAATAAACTCTCCCTCTCAGCCTTCTGAAATGGCCCAAATGTTATCTCTTCAACCCTCTCTTCTGTGTTTTTATCACATTATCTGGCTTTGCAAAAGAACTGGTCAATCTGAAATAAGACCATAAGGACAAGCATTCCAAATGCCCACGCAAGTCAAGGGGAGAGGGCTTCACCTTTGGGCTCTCTGCAAACATCCATGCCCCATACTAGCCCCATTGTTTCACAAAGTAACCTTTGGCTTCCACTGACAGCCTCAGTACCATTAGGTTGTACAGGAAAGTTAGTCAAAGAGCATTATACTTCATGAGGGGAGAGAGGTCCACAACATTAAAATGACCTTCCCAAGTGACCTTTGCAAGATTATCTCAAGAAACCATCTTGGTTTCCCCACGTCTCTCTTCTTGTTTCAAAATAATGAAGACAAATGAGATCCAAAAAAAGTTTTTCATAAATTTTCTCCAGCGGTACTTAAATTTTTATTTGGTTTCAACACATTTTAATACGGATGAATTAACCAAACATGTAACTGTCTTCAACATAGAAATAAAGAGGGGTAGATGATGGAAATGATTATTTGTATAGAAGGCTGACTCACCCTTGACAATGTCCAGGGGAGATCAGACCCAAAAATACTGACTCATACTAACTGAAATGCACAGAGGACCCGAAGAAGGCAGCAGGCCGGCAATATATTAGAGTGAGAAATAGAATTGTCACCCAGACTGGAATTATTCAGGTTGGCATAACAATCTCCTTTTCTCCCTGTAGTTAGGCAAAACCAAATGGGTGATCAGAAGCCTCTCATTACCATGAGAAATCACTGTGAAAGATTCAGAAATATTTAAAAATCTGTGTATTTTCTGCATTCTCTCTCTCTCTCTCTACATGAGCAGACCTTCACAAGAACCAGAAAATTGCCATGAGGACATGAAGTCAGAAAGAGAGGAGTTAGAGGAAGCTCATGTTTTAACATCAGGCTCACAAGAGGGACACTCTTGCCTTTGGGACTGGAATTTCTGAAAGTCTAATTACTGGTGAATTCTCCCACTCCCAAGGGCAGACTGGTATAGGATAAAAGAAAAGGGATCCTTGGGGATTGATTTTCTTTTTTCTGTGCTTCCTGCAGCTGACCAAGCCCTCTGCTCTGGACACTTGTGAATACATTTATACATACAGGTAGGATTGCCATCTTGCAAGCCTGGACCAACCTGCCTCTTCTAGGGGATTCAACACCCCTCTCCTCACCTCCACCTGTCCTTGCCAGTGTAACTCTACTTCCCTCACTCCTCAGTTCTATGAAATGTACTATAGCCGTCAAGAACCAGTCACCTTGACCTTGTCCTCTAGAGGACACAAATCTGTCTGAAATATAGGTTTCAGAATGATTCCTGGTTTGATTTTGATGTTACTAAATCTTTACTAATTGTGTCAGTTCCCTTCCCAGATGAACAAACCTGGATGTCTCAAAACAAAATTCCTTAATTTATCAAACAAAAAGAGAGCTTTCCCATTCTTCAGAAATTGCTCTTTTGTCAGTATATTTTATTCCCACTTTCAAAAGACTGTTGTTCAATATTCATGTGTTGAAATAATTTTAAATAACTTACATTCTCGTCGTAACTCAGATGTTTGTTATCCCCTCCTCATCTTCAAGTTTCTTCAAATAAGATTGCATTTAAGCCAAAGTAATACTGAGCCATGTAGAGTTACTGAAAAATCACTTGGGGCCGTGTTAAGATAACAGATTAAAAGTCCTGACTGAATTTTCCCCCCGATACTAACAGAATGAGAAAAAAGTAATGGAAGGCCAAAAAATAAATAAATAAATAAATAAATAAATAAATAATCTCATGACAGCAACCAAATACAAAAGGGTCATAATCTAACTTAGCTTCCACACAAGATATTTTGGAGCAAAGAGAAGAGACTCGGCACAAATCCATTTCTGAACATCCCTCATCCTCTCCCCCCAAAATTTCAGCTCTGATTTTAAGTAAGTATTGAGAATTCTCACTAATACCTACAGATCTGGAGAAAGGCAAACTAAGTGGTTATTATTAACTTTTTCCTCTCCTGACAGGAAATACTGCTAGGAACAATGGATATGGAGAAAATGAAGATAGAGGAGACCTGAGCCAAAGTGAGTGCTCCAGGCAACACACGCTGTTGAAAGGATGTTAAACACACCTCCAGTGATGTATAGTGAACTTGGTAAAGAACACATAATAGGACCTCAGAAGAGGGCTCAGGTAGCCTAACAAAGACAGCATAACCCTGAGATGAGCTTTCTCCCTTCACGCTCCCCCCAATCTAAGTTAAAATCCTATCGTTTTTTATTGCTACAGAAAAGTAGAAACTCAGTCATACTGTAGCTTAAAGGAAAACCAAACTGATTTGAGGTACTGTGGGAAGAGAGTTAAAAAAAAAAAAAAAATCATCCAAACTATATCAGAGCAAACAGAAAATCTAGACAAAGCTCATGAACATGAGCAAGATATAAAACAAGCAAACAAAAGCCAAAATAAGCCAGTATGTGAACTATGCACATAAATACAGCAAAACAAACAAACAAACAAAAGTACATTGTACCACAGAACAGCTAAGTAAGAGGGTGCCCGGCTGGCTCAGTTAGTAGAGCATGTGACTCGTGATCTTGGGGCCGTGAATTCAAGTCCCACATGGGCCTGAGGCTGACTTTTAAAAAATTAAATTAAATTAAATTAAATTAAATCAAATCAAATCACTGTTTTTGGAGCACCTAGCCAGCTCAGTCAGAAGAGCATGTGACTCTTGATCTCAAGGTCATGAGTTCAAACCCCACACTGGGTGTAGAGATAACTAAAAAAAAAATAAACTTTAAAAAATAAAAACAAAAAAAGAACAACTAAGTAAGAACTTTTTAAATCAAGAGTTCAAAGATGAAATTGTAACAGACTGGAGTGAAAAAATGTAGATTGTAGCTCAAGCTAATTGAGAGTTGAATCAACATTATAAAATTAATACCAAAAAACTAGAAAAAGCAAGGAAAAGATTAAGTACTTTAGTAACATATAGGAATGACTAGAGATAAGTACAGTAAATGCAAACACCAATATAAAGAAAAGTAAATATACAGAAATTATTGAAAAGCTGAGAGATATGGAAGACATAAAAAGGCAAATTAATGTAAGGATAATCAGGATTCCTCAAGTCTGTCCCTTCTCCCCCAGTGAAGCAGAAGATGTGTCCAAAGGTATGATACAAGAGCATTCTCCTTAAACAAAAACCTGAAGCCACAGGTCATTTCTGGGAGTATATAACACAGAAAGTTCAAAATCAAGACGAATCCTAGTTACATCAATGAACTTTAAGAATCAAAAATAAAAGAATTCTTCAGCCTCCAGACAGGCAAATCAAAATTACAAAGAAGGAAAGGAAAGGAAAGGAAAGGAAAGGAAAGGAAAGGAAAGGAAAGGAAAGAGAGAGAGAGAGAGAGAGAGGAAGGAAGGAAGGAGGGAAGGAAAAGTCAGTTGGTTTCCAACTTCAATGACAGAAGGCACTGGAACAACGCCTACAGCATTCTGATGCCAAGAAAACATTACTGAGAAATAACCAGCCAGTAGTTCATCTGGACGCAGTGAGAAGACATTCTGACACATGAAAGAACTCAAGGAACACTCAAGCAGCTTCTTGGAAAAAGTTTATGATCATGAAAGCCAACCAATTAAGAGATGCAGCAAAATAATTCATTCAAGAATGAAGAAGTCATATTAAGAAGTTCAAATGACATAGAATCCATTTCAATATTGATTCAATACCACTACAGAAATTATGGGTACCAAAGATAATGTGAATGTTGTAAACTCACGTAATAAAAAAATAATATAACTAACAGAAAGTGAAAGATGCAAAAGAGATGAAGAGGACGGGGGCTCATGTCCTCTTCTTTCCAAGGCCTATATTGTTTGCAATGAAATCCTAGTCAAAACACTGGAACTCCACACAGCCGTATGTGCCTTAGTGATTTCTAAACTTTAGAGGGATTTTTTTTTAGAGTATTTTATCCCTTGTGGTAAAAGAACACTTCCTTCATTTTAGTCGGATATTTTTCTTCTTTTTAGCTCAGTAAACTTAAACGCACACACATATACACATTCTATGTATACCTGTACACACACATTTTACATATACTTACATATATACACACACATTGTGTATATACTTATATTAATACACAATGATTTCATTTTTTAAAGTTTCTTTTTTAAAGCATATTCTGGAAATTTTCCAACAATCCCGAAAATAAACTTCCATATGCCCATCGTCTAACCTCACAGTTATTAACAATTTACCTGTTTTCTGTGAGACACACACACACCCCCTAAAGTTCACCTCATCTTAAAGACAGGAGAGTGGAATTTGACGTGATTTAAGTTTCATTTTTAAATTTTCTGCCTTGTTGAATTCTTTATAGTGAACCTGTAATTGTTTTTCATAGGACTAGTATCTTTCCTTCTTCTTAGCTGCCTCTCTCTCGCTCTTCCAGAATAACTGGAAGCAAATAGGCCAAAACACCAACAGTGAATGATTTTGAGTGGTGAAAATGTGGATGATTATTTTTTCCTTTTTTTTTTTTTTTTAATAGTAAGATCGTTTCAGAGACCAATGAGAAGCCATGCAGCACAACCTAATTGATTTCCACAGATATTATTGTTCTCCTCCAAGGTCCTTTTCATTTTCACGACAAACCCTCAGCATTAGAAGATCTCCCACCTCTGTTTTAAACTACATGCAGGTAAGAACTGCACATGTATTATCTTATTTAAGCTTCATAAGAACGCCCAAAGGTCCACAGTCTTGTTATTCCCAACCTCAGAGACAAGGAAACTGAAGTGTAAAGAAATCGAGTTGTCCAGGGTCAACCCCATGTAAACTCAGATGGGAGAAAGGAACTCCGGAGATCCACATTCGCTCTTGTTCACCTTCCTCCTTGCTGGAGAAAAGGAAGCCCAAGGCTTGCTTCCCCCAGCAATGGGCTTATCAGAGCTCTTTTCCATAAGGCCATGTCCCACGGAGGAGTGTTGTCCCTAGCTGCTAAGAAGGTATTTTCTCCCAAGACGACATTCCTCTCGGGGTAATTTCAGCGGCCCTGGCAGTCTCTAGGAGTCACACATTATGTTCTTTAATGATTACAGATGTTGTTTATTGGACTGAAAAAAATTCAGCAAATGCAAGGGCCTCTTGGCCATGGATGATAGCTAAGAAAATACTAACTCTCCTTTATTATATTTTAGGCTCACGATCCAATAGTAAAGCTTTAAAACTCCTTTTCTAAAATCACTGTGTATCTCACAGCATAAAAGCCTCCTGCCTTCTGACAAATGAGACATCATTGTCCCTATTTTATAAATCAAGTGTTAAGATACAAAGGTTAAGTAATTTGCCGACGGCAGAGAAAGGCAGGAAAAGTGAGGAACAGATAGAAGAGAACTAGTCTTCAGGTTTATTATCCAACAAAGAAAAACCACGTTCACACTTTGGGAATAAAACTCTCCCCGGGACCAGCTCCAACACCACTACTCGGTGTTCTGGGAGCTGCGTAGCAGAGACATTCTGCACACGTGCTTTGGAGTCTGACCTGGGTTTTCATCTCAGCCATCCCACTTTCTAGCCTAGTTACTTCCCAAAGCCTCAGTTTCCTCTTCTGTAAACCGAGGAAAGGAAAGGCATTCGTTCGCCAGGTCGTTGTGAGCACTGAGCAACATAAAAGGGGTAAAGCAGTTCGCAAGTTCCTGGCACATAGTAAATCCTCAATGAATGTGAACCCAGTATGTGTCAAAGTACGAAGGTGGTCTATACCTCTCTCGATCCTGATTTTCTGCTACGGTCATGACTTGTTCATAGAACCCTGCTAGCATGTGACATGTTAGGCTGCCTCCATAGAAGCATCAGGCTACTTAGACGATGAGATCCATAAATATAAGTAGAGAGAAGGGGTACAACCTTCACCTCTGTTTTGATCTGTTCATTTATTTAAGTCACCTCCTTACCCAGTGTGGATCTTGAACACAGGACCCCGAGATCAAGAGTCCCATGCTGTAACGACAGAGCCAGCCAGCTGCCCCACCCGTTTTGATTTGGATTTTTACCAGAGTACTTTCTCAAGCCCTAAGGGACCTGTGCGCACACATCACATTAGCTCTGCAAAGTAGGTCTGGGCAGCAGAACACGCCATTCAAAAGACCTTTCTTCTGTGTCAGTGAATGGGTCCCAGGAAAATCCCACAACACAAGAGTCTTAAGTAAGCCGGAGGCCTCCCCGTCTACTCCTTCTCAGAGCATGGCTTCCCAGCCAGTGGACTAGCAATGGGGCACGGGGTGCCTGACACTCATCGCCGGGGCTGATGGCCACCAGCCCAGAATGTCCGTTCCCCCCAGGAGACTGTCCATATTACCATTATCTAATAGTCCTTGGATGTGTCCAGGGGTGGAAGCAGTGGAGAGTTCAGAACCACGTGCCCCCAGTTTGGCTAAGAACTATCAACCATGACTTACCATCCTACCTGCTAACCCTTCACACTCAAGTTCCTTGACTACCAGCCACCCCAGTCATGGCGTGTGTGCCTCTCCAACTCAAGAATCTACCCAACAATGTTTGCTGCCCTCGAAGACGGTGGTGGTAAGCCGGGAAAGGGGCTCTTCATTAGCCATGCACTATTATTTCGCTTCTCCCTCAAAGGACTGCAGTATCTGTGTAGCTAGGACTCCGGCTTATTTGGCAACCCAAAGCTGTACTCAGATCAAACGCACCCCCGCAACAAAACTGGCAGATACGGCTGGCAGCCACAAACAGTTCAAAAACACACCTTAATGAAAAGCCGCTTTTCCATCAGATCCGTCACATTTGAATGGAAAAACAAAATAGTTTGTCGCTTCTAATAAGTACAGAGAGCCTGACAGGGTAATGACTTTTTTCTCCCCCAGCACTAATCTCGAATATAATAATGTCTAAATATGATTTTTATCTTTAGACATTCTGTTATTGAGCAAAAACTGAATTCTTGGGCTTGAACTTTCAGTTTCTGTCTCGTAGTCACTGCCTCAGAAACAAAGATGAGTGGGATATGCTGAATGAACCGGACTCCCGCATGAAATGGTTTATGACAGATGACGATATATGATGAGAATACAAAACCCCGATGATAATAGGTTTATTTATCGATTGCGAATAAAATTCATGAAGTGTGAAGCTGCAAACTGCACTGGAGGGAATTGGGCAGGGAGGCCATCAGGACGAGTATGCACGACACGGGAGCAGAGCGGAGACCTGGCTGGCCGAGGGCAGCGCGGCCGCGGGGATGGCCACGAGCAGGAATTCGGCCGCCGGGCTGACCTGCTGGAGTCCTTGAGCCGCAGACTCGGTCCTCGTTCTGCCCCCCCCCCCCGCCACGTGACCTGTACAGGAACGGGGTAGGGGGTGGAGGGGAAAGGCACAGAACTCCAGAAGGCTGGGGTTGCAGAACCACCTCGGCCACCAACAACCTGTGTGACCTTGAATCCCTGCTGGCTGGGGGCTGGGGAGGAATCCCAGGTTTTATTCCTGGAACAAACAGCCGGGTGCACAGTGCTGGGCCTCATAAGGCCCAGACGAGTAAAGCGAGGCCGCCACATCTGCTATCAAGTCCTGCACTGTCAACGCCTGCGGTCCAGCCCGGGGTGGCCACCTCAGCACGGGCCGTGGCGTTCCCCACATTCTTCAGGAGTCGCGGTCCTGTAGTTGAAACTACAAAATCATATTTTTCCAAGCACTTGAAGACGCTCACAACAAAAATGGGCTAAAAAGCAGCAAAATCCAAAAGGCTCTTTCACTCCCAGTCTAGAAAGACCAGGAGGCAAGGACTGCAAACCTGAGCAGTCATTTGCATATTGCTGGGTGATTTACATACTGGAGGGAGCCAGCAAACCCAGCGGTGTCTTCCATGAATTCTGCCACCCCCCTTCCCCAAACCACTGCTGAGACAGCTCAAAAGCCTACAAAGGGGTTTTGCCCAGTGTACGTGGGAATTTGCATACCATCATCTTAGCAAATGAGACCAAAAGAAAAGCATCTCTTTGTTTTATTTATCTTCCTGCAGCCCCCAGAAGCAAGCTCACTGGAAGCCCTTAATGACAGAGCTTCCTCAGAGACGGCTTCCAGAGAGTCGTGGCAGGTAGTGATTGAAGGAGAGAAAAACCGGGGTTCCAATTTAGGTTAGTAACAGGAAAATCTTGAAGTAGACTCATCTTGAAGATTCGTGGAGATTCCTTTGAAAGACACAGGAGCTGTGTTGGTTTTCTATCACTGGCTCACCAATTACCACTAATTTAGCCGTTTCAATGAACAGATTTCTCATCTCCCAGTTTCCGTCTATCAGGAGAACAAGTGTGGGTGCTCTCTCCAGGGGCTCACCGGGCTCAAATCAAGGTGTCAGCCAGGGCTGTGATCTCGTCGGCGGTGCAAGGTCCTCCACCAGTCTCACCGGTTTTTGCCAGAATTCACTTTCTTACAGTCATAGGACTGCGGGTCTCAGCTCCTAGAGACCATTTACAGATTTCTGCCATCTGACTGTCTCTGGAACATGGCCATTTGCTTTTTCAAGGACAGCAGAAGAAATTCTCTGACCTCTAGGCCCTCTGATAAAGGCTCACTTCACTGGGTTAGGCCCACTTAGGATGGCTCTTTTTGGATTCAAGTCAACTGACCAGGGACTTTAATTTACCTGTCAAATGCCCTCACCTTTGCCATATTCTGTTGGTTATAAGCAAGTTACCAGTTCTGCCCACACTCAAGAAGAGGGGATTGGTTACTGTGGGTCATCTTAGAATGCTGCCTACCCCAGGATCTCTCTTTGTTTTCCTTTTGTATGGTTTGGTTACTTAGGTTAATTTCATTGCCTAGGATTTTCTGCTCTTGCTGGAGAGAAGTCTTCCAGAAACAAGTCTCTCTCCCCCATCAGTATTACACCCATATTTTGTCATTATTGCTCTGAAGTTTGAGAACAGGAGATGACAGGGAGTTTTTACCATTCTACCCTGGCTCCTTAGTCTTTCTACTGCTCTCTTCCTCTCTCGGGAAAAAAAGCAGGTACAATACAGAAATATTACAATCAACTCAAAATCCCCACAGATTACATAAAATTACCGTAGAGAAGGTCATCTCACACAGGGAGATTTTCCACTGAAAGCAGCCCAAGCAGAAAAACTTTCCTCCTGAGGAGAAATCACAGAGGAGGCTCAGCCTCCAGAACATGACCAGTACAGTACCAGCCATCAAACTGATACCTCCTCTTGTTTCAAAGAAAAACCAACTGCTTCTCTCCTCCCCTCTGTGGCTTTACCAAGCCACCTGCAGCCAGAATCTGCAAGCTTCTTGACCTTACCCCACACTCTAGCAACGAAGGACTTAACTTCTCGGCATTATCTTTTCAACAGGAAAGAGGTTTGTGGTTAACGTGAGCCCAGCGTTTTCACACACACAAAATTTGTTTCTGTACTCATTCCTGGCACTCTTCCATGCACCTGCCCCTCCACTGCCCCTCCGCCACCCCTTCTCCCCGGTTCTTCCGGCTCTTTTTCTGCATCCCTCCTGCCTTGCTGGATGGTGTTCAGCCATCACTTCAACCCATCCCCCCGGCTCTCTGCCATCCCTGCTGGGCCTGCCTCCAACACTCTCCTTAGTCCGTGATATATTGATTTTCTAAAAGGAGAAGCCCTTTGCACTAATGAATAAATGGTGCCAAATCGCCCGGCAAGATTGAAAGAGAATACTCTTTATAGAGAAAGAAGAAGAGGGGAAAAAGGAAGGGGAAGGAAGAAACACATCAGGACCACCGATAGACAGCAGACAAAGCAACGGAGCTTCTATAATGTAAAACTAAATCTTCAGACCAAGACGGACTCTGACTTTGGGTGGGGAGAAATCTCGACCTAACACATACAGCTGAAAGGAGGTATTGATGGCGTTACAAAGACCACATTGTTGAAGGAGCAGTTCCAGTGGGTTCCAGAGTGCCACGGCTGGCATAGCATCAACCTCTCCCTAGACTATCATCGAATAAAGGAGCTGTCCTTGGGCATCACCCAGTTTTTAAGAATGTGGGTCAGATGGGCCTGAGTGCGAACCCTGTTCTGCTGGGTCCTGACAGCGCGATCCTTACCAAGTCACTCGTCTGCTGAAAACTTCAGATTCTCTCTTATAAAATGGAAGCAGGATGTCCATGTCATGGCTGCTGTTGTGAGAATCCTACTAGAAACATGCTCTGTGATATGATTAGCCCCATGTCTGGCATATAATAAATGCTCAGGAAATATTGCTGCTGAGAGTAACACTCTCTGCATCGGGAAGCAAGCCACCCCCAGCCTAATGCTGCTCAACGTTACCCTCTCGCCTCACTTAGGTGTTGTGGCCAGACTGGCTTCTTTGATTTTGTGTTCATTTATGGGAGAGAAGAGGATTTTTTTCCCCAAAAAATTAAGATTTTCTGAAACTTAAACATGCTCTGATTGAGGCATCTGCCCCTGACTGGGGTCTTGTAAGGGGTTTTCTTTGGGGATGAAGTTCTGAAGAAAAATGCTGGCAACCCAAGCTGAGAGGAAAGCCTGGGGGTTTTTTTGTGTGTTTGTACAACAGACACCCCAAGAAGGCTCAAAGCAACAGGAACATTCCAGGAGTAGCCTTCCTGGAACCACGGCGAGCTGCAACACCTGCAAGAGCGCACTGGGAAGCCGTAAAGGCGCTCGCCCCAGGGAAGCGAGGGAAGCGTGAGAAGACAAGAAGGGCCAATTCTATTAACAAAATAAGTACGTTACCTTAAAAAAAAAAGTTTTGAATATAAAACGCTGTCAATTTGTAAAGATTTCAAGCATACGGTCAGCAAGGGACTTGCTGTCTTTTCTGTAATAATCCCCTCAACCGTAAACCAAGTCCAAGCCCCTTGGAAAAGGCTCGTGCATTAAATCAGACCCCATTCCATAAACACACGCACGAGTCCCTTCCACCAAGTATCCAGCAGCAGGCCGCAAGCTCTGTTTTCCAGCAACGGTCAAGTCGCCAGACAGGAAGCAATTTATAGAGAGCCAAGGTAAGGCCCAAAGGAGATTCTATCCATGGCTTGACTCCTATTAAGTAGAACTTCTGTGGTAGAAGTTCTCGTAGTTCAGTGTGCCTAAGAAGTGACCGAAGGTGTTTGACGTCAGGACCCACACATCTGGCTTTTCTTCATTCAACAAAGATCTATTGAATGGCTTATGTGTCGGCAGTGAGGATACAAATGAGATCTCTATCCTCACAAAAGCTTGTTGTCCAGTGGGGATCTGGACAAAAACCATACCGTTACAACTGTGCTGCCCTGTTCTCAACTGCTGTCATAGAGACAGCTCTCACTTCACCTTAGAAGATCTTCCCGGAAATCAGGGCGTTACACAAAGAAAGAGGAGGACCAGTGTTTATTGGACAGCCACATGGGACCAGGCCATTTACATACAGTTGCGCATTTTATCCTGAGGCAGGTGACCGTTCTCCCCAAGTCACAGGGGAAGAATCTAACAGTCCAGCATGTGGGTTCCTGCGCTGGGCCCAGAGCCTAGGTCTTTCTGCCTCCGAAGCCCACGTTCGTATCCACAGACACCAGCCCTCAGCCGTAACAGTTTCACTCAAGGCTCTGTGGTCACAAAATGGCACTTGAGTTTGGGTCTGCTGCATTTTTCAATTGGTCAGGACATTATTGTAGAAGATGGAGAGAGTGACCACTGAATGAAAAGCACACAGAAATTCATGCAACAGAACGCTTGGGGCAAGGAGATTGTCAAATCAAGGCAGCCCCATACCACCCCTGCAGGGCTTTGGGTGGATACCCCTTCGGTCGTGGGAGAGCGTGGCCACAAGAGGGCAGAGTGTGCATTGAACAATCACCACAAAAGTCCCAGTAGCCCTTCGTGAGAGAGAACCCTGATGCCGCCCGCCTCGTTAACTGTTCCAGCGCTGACACCCTGGCTGTGCTCTTGTTCAGACGGGCAGACAAGGGGTTTGTACGCTGTAACACGGCCCCTGGTCACGGTAGCTCCGAGTGCGCGGAAGAGGCTCCCCCGATCGGCTCCATTCCTTCGCAGTACTATAAAGCTGCCGGCAGTTCGGGAGCCCCAGGACTTGAAGAGCAGCGCTTCCCTGGCGTACTGCACACTCTCCCACCTGCGCCGAGCAGGTAGTGCAGTCAAAAAAATAAAAAAGTTGGCCCCTCAAGTCAATGAACTAGTAGTAGCCGATGGTGGCCACACTCATGACCATAGCCGGGGTTTCAGAATCAGCGTAGGGTTCAAGTCCTGGCTCTATTACTTACCGACCGTGACTTTGGTCATGTCACGTAGCTTCTAGGAAGCCCAGATTCCTCACCTATGAATTAAAACCTACCCATCATGTTCATCGTGAGGATTAAATGAGTCACCGACTATAAATACTTAGCATAGTTACCAGTCGTTGCGGCGGCTGCTACGTTATGGCGACTGTTGTTAATGACAGAGTTGGCTGTACATTATGCCATAGAGAAAATAAAGCTTTCTGAGGGACACCTTGCCTTCCTACTGTCGCCAAGGCCCTGCACTGCACCCATCACCCCTGCCCCCCCCTTATTTTTTTAGTTTCTGGGACCCCTCTGTGTTTCCTGTCGTAAATGCAGAGGCTTCTCTCCTCAGAGGTGAGGCCATCCTGTCCGTCTGCAGCTGGAGGCCACATCTGCCTTCTCAGGACCCCAAGGCCTTTAGTCATCATTCATCACACCTGACGTGTGCATCCTCCTCCTCTCCCTGTTCCCTGGCCCCTTCCACTTCCACGCTGGAACATGCTCTAGTCTCTTCTACCTTAAAAATAAATGTCAGTAAACAAAACCAAATCTCCCCTACACCCCATGGGTCCCCTTAATTTCCCTAAGTCTCTCTCCTTTGAGGAACTTCTCACTGGAGCTTTCTACAACCTGAATCCCTGTTTCCTCACCATCCTCTTACTTCCCAGCCCATTCCAACATGATTCCACCCAGTTGGCTCTCGCCAATACCGCTGACCAGACGGCACTACTCCCAGTGAGTGCCCATCCATTCCCTTCCCCTTCTGGAAACACTGCGGTCCTTCAGCCTCAGCAACACCAAACTATTCCTCAGCATTCCCAGCTGACTCTGCTTTCTCCGCAGACCTGTAGATGCTGGAAACTTCCATGCTCTATCTCAGGCTCTCTCGTTATTCTCCTCCCTTCTCAGGTGCTCTGGTCTCTTCCCAAAGATCCAGTGGCCATCTCCACATCTGTCACATTTCAGTTTTAGGCCCACACCCATCTCCACCTGAATGTCTCATGCGTGTCAAGCTCAGTGTGTCCGAAACTGAATCACTTCTCCCCTTGTCCGTCTCCCCCAGCACCTGCCACCCACAGAGCTGAACCTCTTCTTCAACAGTCTCCTGTTACAAAATCTATACCCCCACGCAGCCAGGTATTTAAGTCAGAAACTCTGCAAGCCCTCTTAATACTTTTCTTTCTCTTATCCCTCACATCCAATCACGATTCCTGCCCCTTAGGCCTGCCACCTTTTCAAATTTCTTCCCTTTTTTTCTCCACTGCCTTCATCTAAGCTACTATCCTCTTTTGCCAACTCCTCTGCCTTCTAGTCCTCACACTTCAGCCAGAAAAACAATTTTAAATGCCAAGTTGACCGTGACATTTGAAATCCTGTGTTGATTCTAGTTCTTTGGGTCAAGTCCAGAATCCTCAAAGGATTAACTTCCCTTCCTCATCTGGACCTTCCTTAGCTCTCCAGCCTCCTCTCACTCTCTTCTTTCCTTCTCCCTCAGCTTCCAAAAATCCTCCTTCCTCTCATCTCAAAGCACACATTTGAACGTGGGTTAACTTTGCGAGAATCTGTTGTGCGCCAGGCACCATGGGACTCCCAGAGCTGTACCATTCACACTCCCTGCATCCAGGAGTTTCCAGTCATGGGCGAAGGGGGGCCCAGCTACACCCATTAATATCAAATGTGATAAACAGCATAAAAAGTAGACACCCGGGGGGCGTGGGGGTCAGAGGAGGAAGAGTAGAGATACAACGTACAGGGACAGCTTCAGAGATCTGATCTGTGTGTGCCACTGTGCGGGACAGGGACATGGGGACAACCAGCCATTCCCAGACATGCAGGAGATGACAAGGGTCTAGAGAAGGAGGAGTGAAAACAGAAGACATAAAAGTTATGTCGAGCTGATCAAGGGAAAAATGGTATCAAGGAAGAAGTACGTTCAGTGTTGAGCACCACTGATGCCCAGAGAGCACAGGCACTCGCATTTCCCAATGAGAGACCACTGTGGGTCTTTGAGAAAGACCACTGTAGAAGCACGTCACGAAGGGAAAAGCAGCTCACGTGAAAGTGAAGACTGGCGGTACTTTTCTACCACGTCAAGAAGGTTGGTAGTAAAAGAAGGAAGCACAAGAGGAAGAAGCTTGAGGCTTGAGCTCGTTGTAGCCTGGACAAGGCAGGCGCGCTCCCGTCCAGGATTACGTCTAGTATGTGCAGATCCATAGATGAGACCAGTGCCGGGGGTCTAGACCACCGCTGGTTGGCAGGAATCCCAGGAAGGAGGGAATGAAAGAAAGAAGGCTGTCGCCACCTCGGGCTCACACGGAGAACCCCTCGCCAGCCCCTGGGAGCGGTCCTGGGGGCCACCAGGAGGCAGAGACAGCAAGTCTCACCCTGAGCACTAGCTGTACAAAGTGCAGAACAACAGAAGCTGGTTGTAAAACTTAAGCAGATCAGACACTATAAAATACTTTGTAATGCACCATTGAGGCGACCAAATAAGAGGCTCGAATAAATTTATATTCCAATTGCTAAACATTACAGTCAATTTAAAAACCCACAAAAGTTTTGCTGAACAACTGTATAAATTAGAATGGATCTGTCGCATTGTACAGTACCTAATAGACTGAGACATAAAACAATCGGCGCTAACTCCCTCTCACCTGTTAAATCATCTTGAAATAGATCTGCTCGCACGACTCTGTTTTTCCCTCTCGAGAAACACTGTAAGGTAATTCTCATGTTAATGTGGATGTTATTTATTTATTATTTATTTGCAATTTTTTTTTCCCTCAAGACAGAAAGACTAAAAGCTGTCAGGGCCAGGAATTTATCAGACCTGAACCTGTCTTCCTCCCTGGGAAGTTCCCCACCTGCCTTTTGGGATGTTTCTCTTCCACTGAGCCTGGCTGAAATTATCACCTGGCAGCTATTTTATGAAAGTTGAAATCAATACATACACACATACACAGACATGCTCCCATACTAATGTGTACACACACACACACACACAGGCAATACAAGAGATCAAGTCTCTCTTCCTCCAATCTATTACAGGAAGATGGTTCTGAAATGGGGAGAAGCTAAAGGCGGGTCCCCTGTCTGTCTTCTCCCACTAAACATTGGAAACTCTGCAGAGAAGCTTCATCTTCCCGCTAGTGTAGACTACTCAAGATTCTGCATCTAGGTAAGGCAAGATTTTTGGAAGGCTGGAGTATGAAATCCTCAAGAACAGCCAAGGACAGAAAAGAAGTCCAGCTGAGCTCTATAAGGTCTAGAATCTCCTCTATCCTTTCTGTAAACTGAAAAACTGCTTTTGGGCTCCTCTGTTCAAATCCCCACACTCCCCCCTCCCCGACCCCGGAAAAAAAAAGAAAAAAAGATGAATCCAGTTCATCTTCTTTAAACCTGACCATGAAGCCAGCTTCTCAAGTGATTGCTCTTGGGTTACAAACTATCCTTGGACCGCAAGAAGAAGGGAGGTGGAGCAGGAAGGGACATCTTTCACAGTATGAGACACAGCCGGTCGGGCAGCAGGAGCTGTGGGCAAGGTGTAGGTTTCCCTGAGAAATGGAAAGAGAGCGTGGGAGGACGGGCTGAAGGGGACAGTTGACATAGCTAATTAAGAGGTGAAATATCTTGCCCAGGTGTTTCAATTACTTTCCTTGCTGTACGGATGAAGAAACCAGGACCCGGGGAGGTCAAAGGACTTGCCCAACATCACCCAACTTAGCTGTGGCTGAATTAGGACTAAAATTGAAACCCTCCTATCTCCTAGTCTAGTGCCCTGTCATCCAGAAGTGAGTTAACCGCCCAAGAGAACCATGGAAAGAAAGGTCTCAGGAGACTACTCAGAAGAGCACAGTCACGTCAGGATAAAAGGTAAAGGTGGTCCAGATGCGTCCATGAAGGATGAGAAAGAAGTTGGCCAATCCCCACCAGACTCAGGTCTAAGTTAAAAACCTGAAGTGGGGGGGGCGGGGACCAGGGGTGGGGCAGAACATAAATTTATGTGCTGGGGTAGGGGTAACAGGATTTTCACTCTGCCAAATCCAAAATAACTACAGATATGAGCTTCTTGATTTAAAAATCCAGTACTTGGCTGATGTCCTTTTTCTTAAACACCATTTCCATCAAGTCTTTAAGGTACCATTAATAAAGAATGATGGCTGGAACCTAATCCCCCTTGTGCCACTTGGGGGCAACACCTACGTGTTTGATTTATTGAGACGGCTCATCTCCGCCTTCTGAAAGCTGAGAGAAGTTGCAAACCTAACGGCCATCTTCTCTTCTTTAAACAGCCTTAGCAAGCCCCCAAACTGCCTGACTATGGAGAGCTCTGGATGTGTTTACCTACTTGTTTGTTTAAAGTCAAATTGCTTTCTATTTGTCTCAGGACAGGACAAGGCAAATATCAGCCACGAAGACTGGTTTGTAGGTGGTGAAATCTCCCACGGGGATGACAAGGGAGTCTTTGCACAGACAGACCATGGCTTCCAAGACAGTCTCCCTAGTCAGAAAGCAGTATAGTCCAGAATGAGACCACCAGCAACAGGAAGGTCCAGTTTCATCCTCTGGCCTTTCTGAAGGGTGGGTAGACAACGACTGAGAAATCCAAGGAAGCGGCAGGTGGCCATCACTGAGAAGGCGAATAGGGCAGCAAGGCAGCAGCTATATGGAGATGTATAGGACCGAACTCTGGGCATGGGGCAGACAACTAAGAAGAACAAGGCAGGGCCCCCAGGCATAAAAAGACTGAGAGGCTCAGGTCAAAGGGACAAGGCTAGACTCCATCTGCAGCTGTCCTTTTCTGACAGTAGGGCTGATTCCAGGCCTGGGGCCCTTCTAAGCAGCCTTGCACTTCTCTCCGGACCTCCAGATCCTCATAAGCCTACGGACTTCTCCCATGAATGTCCCACAGGCACCTCGACTCAGCAGATGGAGCTCCTCGATCTCTCTAAACTTCTGTGCGTCCTTTATCAGAGAGTAGCACCACTCTCCACCCCAATAGGCAAATGGGACTCCTCAAAATAGTCCTAACTCTGTCCTGTCCCTTACCATTCATGCCTAATGCATCCCAGACATACTACTTCCCACCCATTCCCTCCTCACTGCCTCAGGTCAGGCCCTTGTCATCTCCCCCAACTACGGTACCAGCTTCCTAGTTGGTCTGCCTATCTGATAATCGTCTTCCAAACACACTCCACAGTGCCACCAGAATTAGTTTGCTAAACCCCCAATCTGACCATGTCACCTCTCCTACTTCATAAACTTCAAAACAGCAAAACATAAACCACAGAGGATTAATTTGAAGGTCCTTGGACTCTTGCTCATACTATGTTCCGTTTGTCATCCTGGCAAACTTCTATGCATTCTTACACCCCCAGGGCACATGTCATCTCTTCCATGAGATCCTCTCCAATTGCTTCCTCTCCACTGCTCTCCTTGGCTAATTCCATTCTCCTCTGTATGCTCTCTGTACTTAGTCTATAGGCTTCTACTGGTCTTATAATTAATTCATCACTCATCTCCTCCATGAAACAGCAAGCACATAGCCAGCCGCTAATACACAGGAGATGCTCAGTAAATGTTGAGTTGACTCAGGCAAGAACCCAGTTATTAAAGGTCACAGAAGAGGTGAGTTGATGTTGACGACTGAGCTAGAATTCCTTTAGAGCCTCTAACATAGTATTGGAAATGGCCTACAGAACAAGTATTTAGGTAAATTTGTTTTGCTTGCCCTTCTCAGAGCACTGCCCCCTGTCTGTAGCCTCAGATGAAATAAGAGACTAGAGGCCAAGTTTATGCCCTATGACTCTACCCCTTCGGGCAACAGCTGATTGAACTATAGTTTTAAAAAATACATAGCTGACCATGTGTTCTAGGGACCAATTCCCCAAAATCAAAAGAATCTTTACCATGAAGGCCAGCACTGGCTTTTTATCAAGACAAAGCTACCGGCAAGAAAGTTAGGACAGAGCTCAATGTAAGAGTACTACAACGATAATGATACAGGAACAGCTGTTGCTGGTAAAAATTTCTATATGCCACATATTGTGCTAAATGATTTTATCCATTATTTAAATCCACCCTACACTGAATCTGTGAAATAGCTATCCCAAAAGGTCCTTCCCATTACCCCTGCCCCCTTAACTAAAGTCACAGCTGATTTTCATGGCTTGCAGCAAAAAGCCCTAATGCCTTTACTGCCTCCATTTTATAGATGGGGCAAAGAAGGCAATAGAACTTTCCATGTTCTTACAGGCAGAACTGCAGAGAGCTAGCATTGAAGTCTAGCCACCCCCACCCCCAAACCTGAGCGATGAAAGCTTCATTCTCATGTGTGGTTCCAGGCCCATTAGGCTTTTCTGTATTTTTTTTTTCTGTAACACCTACATCCTTGATTGGAGAGAGTTTACAAGCTATTTCTCTGTTGTTACAGTCAAAATGAAATAAAGGCTAGCAAGAAGGAAGAACCAGACTGCAGGTCATAAAAACAAGAACTCAGGTGGCTTGAAGACAGAAAGTCGTGAGAGCGTGTAGTCGAGTCACGTAGCAGAGGCGGGGAGGAGAAAGGAACCAGAGCTGCAAAGCATGCACAGCCTCCTGCTCTCCACCCTCCCGCCCCAGTTGGGGGTCAGTCTGCACAACTGCCCTGCTTCCAGAATTACAGGCATAAGCAACCTGGAAAGGGAAATTGCAGGTTCTCCCTGTGTCCTCAATAGGGCAGAGATTTGCACAGGTAGGGAGCTAAGTGGAGAGGAGAAGCAGAGACGGTTCCTTTGCAACAGCCCACACTTCCTGGGCTGCATCAGGACACCTTCACCTCAAGTCAACTACTAAGAAAGATTCTTCGTTTGTACCTTCTTCAGTCCCTCCTTGGCAGCTGGTCTGGGTTTCCTAGAAATGCCATTTGCATGAATTACCTCAAGGCCTCCGTGGAAAGGGAGCCACCGTGACAGGCTTAGCACCTCCAACGGGGCTGCTCTTCAGCTTGCTGGGTTCGAGGCTGAGAGAGGGATCTGGGAGCAGCCCCTGGGAGGCCTCGGAGCGAGGATGCGCCGTGGGGCACTGGAGAAAATCACCACTAGAGGGCCCCACTGAGCCCCCTTTCTGACCCAAGAGCAACTCAGGCAGTGAGTAGGCCCAGGGAATTCATCCAGCCACGCAGGATCATTCTGGTAAGGCCAGGCCGAGGCTGAGCAGTTAGTCTTGAGTTGTTGTGAAACACAAGCCTTAGAGGCTGGAGACACAGCTTGTCTGCCTTTCCCCACCTGTATGAATGAGGCTGGGACCATCGGATTCCTGAGTCCAAATTCTAAGCCATTAAACGGCCCCCGGTTGCATTAGCTCAACCATCTAGACTACTGTGTTGTTACACTGCCCATGGAGCTCCACCGGGCAATTAAGACCCTGCGCGAGGCTGGTGCTGGGGAGCAGCAAAGAAATGAAACAGGCCATCACCAGGTCGGGACTAACACGCAGAAGCACAGAAACATTCGGGCACACAGTCCTGTGTGGGGTCAGAGGTATTCCCCGCGAAGCGGCTGCGGACAGATGAGAAGGCAGCCTGGACATGTGTGAGGAAGAAGCGACGGCGTACACGGGGTGGAGGAGCGTGTGTGCCCTCTGTTCGAGACCCACAGGCAGCCGCACAGGGCTGGGGTGGAGAGGGACGCAAGACCTGTGAGCCCCGAGGAGCCAGGGCTGAGGGGCCAGGCGTCCACCCTGGGGCAGGGCGGAGCATGGGAGAACAGATCCAAGGAGGACACAAGAGGAATGCAGAAAAACCAATCAGGGGGACACTGTAACCATCTAGTGAGAGATGACAGGAGTGAGGACTCTTCACAGTTCCCTCAATGCCTGGGTCACCCGGCCACTTCCATACTTGATGAGACGACAGGTGTATGAAGAGATTACGGTAGCCTCCTGAAGGAGGAATCCAGGAGAGAGGGAAGTAAGGAGAGGAGGAATAAACACCAAAGCCACCACAAGTCACGGGGGAAAGGGAGGTGGTGGCGAATCTAAAAACAACTGATTAGTAATAGTGATAAATTTGATACGGTTTAGGAAAATAAGGTCTTTTTCACTAAGTTTAGAAACTAGCGGCACTAAGCCAGCATGGAATAGAGAGACATGATAATTGATAGTGTTGAAGTGCTGCGGTTGTGTAACAAGAAAATACTTCTCTCACATATTTACTGAAAATGTGTCAGTAAGAACAAAGCTAGATCACGGGCAATAATGGAAACGGATAATTTTTTAAAGGAGTTCTCGGAGCTGAGCCTAGCTGTCCTGTGTGACTGAGGCACACTACCCGCCCCTTTCAGCTTCGTTTGCCGATCAAATGCTGACTCCCTTAAGGACTCATCTAGAATGTCTCAGCTCCGCAGGCTTTTGTTTGGAGTATCTCTGAAGCTCCGTTCTAAAGGCCAATAATGTATTCATTCCACTTATCTTCAGAAACTTTGAAAGTGGTAGAGTAAATCAGAGGAAAGTTTCAGACATAACACTTCGGGGTTTGGGAAGAGATGGGGGCGTGGGGATGGGAAGTGTGAAGGAGATCCCAGGGGCACTGGGCAAGAAAGGCACCACCACAAAGTCATTGAATCTGGGATGGAGAAAGAGCACAAGGGTAATGGGCTCTAGGTGCAGAGAATTTAAGGGTCAATCTTGCTCCCACATTTTTATTGAGAGGGGAATTAGAGCCCATAAATCTCAACTTGCTATTCCTTCATTTAAAATTTAAAACTCCAGTGCCTCTGGGATCAGGTATAAATGCTTTCTTTGGCCTGGATGAAAACCACTGTGCCTCCCTCTCTTGCCCTGCCCCCCTCCCCCAAGCCATGATCTGTTTCTTCTGTTGCCTTATCCAGTGGTGAAACTACAAGAAGCCACACTTGCTTTGGTGGGGACGGAGGTACCTTTGGGGACTGGACTAGTTTTCTATCACCATATAGTTAATTACAACAATTTAGCAGCTTACAACACCACAAATTGATTGTCTCACAATTTCCCTGAATCAGGAGTAGTCTGAGCACAGCTTAGCTGGGTCTGCTGCTTAGGATCTCACAAGGCGATAATCAAAGGTGTCAGACAAGATTAGGTCTCTTGTGGAGGCTCGACTGGGGAAGTACACCCTTCCCCACAATCATAGTTGTTGGCAGTTCATTACGGCCAGAGGATCTGTGGCAACTTGCTTATTCAAAGACATTCCAGCAAGATGGATGTTACAATCTTATATAATCATGTAAACATGATTATATATATCCTATTGCCTTTGCCATATTCCATCAGCCAAAATCAAGTCACATGTGCTGCCCATGCTAAAGAGGCAGGGATTATACAAGGGCGTGCATACCAGGAGACAGGCTTCTCAGGGCCACTTTATGTCCGTCTATCCACAGGCCTATGGCCTGCAGCCCACCTGCCACAGTAAAGCTCTGGAGAGTCTTCCCACAGCAGGGAAGTCTTCCCAGATATTATCCTCACAATGCAGTGTTTCTCTCTCATGAGGTTTGTAGATCTGGTAATTCTTTGGCCCATCTCAACCCTTAGATATAAGTATAGTACAGAATACAAGCTGTTATCTTTTATATGTCAAATACCCGTATTTATGAAGTGATACTCTAATGTTTCCTTGACCACGAAGAAACTTGTGTCGAGGGGCAACTTTTGCAAACACAGTAGTCCCCTCTCATCCTCAGTCAACAGTAGTCCAGAGGCAGGTGATCTCCCTCCTGAAGTATCATCAGAAGGTCAGTAGCAGACTAACGCTAAGTCATAAGGCCTATGTCATTCACCTCACCTCATCGCATCATGTAGGCATTTCATCACCTCAGATCATCACAAGAAGAAGGGGCAATAGAATACAATAAGATATTTTGACATAGAGATCACACTCACACTACTTTTGTTATAGATTATTATGGTTCTATTTTACTATTGTAGTCTTTTACTGTGCCTAATTTATAAACTAAACTATCATAGGTGTGTACGTACGGGGAAACATTTGGTATACATAGGGTTCAGTACTATCTGTGGTTTCTGGCACTCATTAAGGGTCTTGGAACATAACCCCCATGGATAAGGGGAGAACTACCTAAAGGCCCTATACTATAGAAAGGGAGAGAGCTCATGGACATACCACGGATTTAGTCAAATTGTAGGTCATTAGGAGAGGGGAAGGGCAAAGTTAGGACTTTCACTCCAGTTTGCCAGCTTACTCACCCTTTCCTTGGGGATATAATCCTTTAGACCATCACCTAACTTCCCAATGAGGAGACACATGTGAAAGCCTTTGCACTGTGAACCTTTGCAAGGAGGAATGAGAGCTATTTCTATATAGATTCTCTTGAGCTATTCTCAGGTGCAAAATAGGTGGGGAGAAACCCATTGACTTAACCTTCCATGTTTGGTGTTTAATACGTTAAATATTCTATCCAAATGTTTAATTTGTTGTTCCCTTCTAAGCATGTGCCTAATTAAACATCTATTACATGGCACCCATGAAATGCCAATTGGTTCAATCCCATTGCTACCTTATAAACCAATAGATGAATATGGTTTGCAGGAGAATATGATGTTAACAGTGGCATGAGATTGCATGACAAGTTTTACAAATTTAAAAAGGCTTATAAACCATTACATTCCTTTAATTCCTGGGAAATCAAGCAAACTGGAAATTCAAATTCACATGTGGCAATAATATTCTTTGCACATACCAAGTTCCACCTGAAACCAAAGACTTTCGGTTCTCTCCCCCATTCCACAGTTCTAGCAGAATAAAATGTTAAAAACATTCTTATATGTTGTTAAGGTATATAAAATAAAAACACCCTGCTCACATGAATGTTACCTTCTTAACTAAATATTGAGCAATCTCAACTGTTAAGTATTAGGATAGGGTGAAAAATGTCCCCCACCCCAACACTATCCATATCCTAATCTCTAGAACCTGTGAATACTATCTTATATGGCAAAAAAAGAAAGAAAGAGAGAAGAGACAAAGAACGAAAGAACGAACTGATGTAATTAAATGAGAATCCTAGATTCTCCTGGATTTTCCAAGTGAGCTTTAAATGCAATTATATGAATCCTTATAAGAGGGAGATTTGACACGGACACACCAAGAGAAGGCACCATGACCATGGAAGCAGGGATTGAGTAACATGGCCACAAGCCAAGGGTTGGGGGCAGCCACCAGAAGCTGGAAGAGGCCAGGAATGAGTTCTTCCTAGAGCCCCAGGAGGGAGCACAACCCTGCCAACACTTTGAGTTCAGCCTGGAGAAACGGACTTTGGACTGCTGAACTCCACAAAGGTGAGAATAAATATCCACTGTCTTACACCACCAAGTTTGTGGCCATTCGTTACAGCAGCCACAGGAAATTAACACAAGTATCATGAAAAAAATAACACAGGAGCGGTAGAGGATAACTCAGGGGGAGAAAAGGGGCAGGTCTTTAGGAAGCACCAGCCAAGGAGAGCATCAGGGACCAGAGGGCTCAGAGCTAATGCTGAGAAGACTGAGAATGACACCGGCTTGGGCAGGACAAGGTCATGGCTCTCCTGATAAGGACAACTTTCATGGAAAGATGACACCTGTCTGGAGTGAGTTCACAAGAGAATGGAGGTCATGAACTGGGGACAGAACAGAAACACTTTTTAAGAGCTGTGCTTGAAAAGGAAGGCAAAAAAGGACAGCAACTGAAGGAAAGCATGGGGCCAAAGGCCCATATACACACTATGTTTAATTTAATAATTTAGTGATCCTAAAGGAAAGGTCCATTTAAACTGAGATTTACCAGAGGTTCTAGGATTCACCCACGGTCACACAGTGGGAAAGTGAGCCAAACATTTTAAAAATTGTTTTGAATTTAACCCTTAGTACAAAATTCTAGGCTGTCATAAAAAAGATCAAAATGGGTTATTCCTGGATAAAGGAGAGCTGAAGCTTTGTCGATAGGCGTGTCCCCTGAGCCACCACACACAACAAAATCCCAGGCTTCCCAGTGCCAGCTCTGACACCGGAATTCCCAGTGGAAACTTAGGACAAACATGTCTGACCAGTAACGTGTGAGTAAATACAGGTCCAAGGAATGAAAGGACAATAAGACTTTGCATCTCCATGTCCTACGTGAGCAACTCCGAAGACTCTTGGAGAACATTGTTGTGGATAATAAAAAGAATATTTTGACCATAAATGTTGATGGACTAGGCAGCAGAGACAAGGGGAAGATCTGGAGCGTATGTTCTGGTGTTAAAGAAGCTGAAGATTTTCCGAGGACCACCAGCAAAGCTAGACAGAAGAAAAATGTCAGAATAGTGAGCAGACGCCATCGGCCACAAGCACCCCGTAGGTATTTTGATCATATTGTGTGTGAATCCAGCTGGTTCGCGGGGTTCTGCATCATCGTTGAAGTGCTGAAGGGAGAGAGAGCTACGTGGGGCTCTTACCTCACAGCTGATCTTTACGATGCGTAGCTGGCGGTGTCTACCTCCCAGGGTTGTTGGGAGGAGTAAATGAGATAGCTATGTATCCACTTCCGGCCATCACCTGCCCAGAGCAGGTGAGCACCCCACATAGGGTCCTCCCCCTCCTCCTGCTTATCAAACAAGAGCCACAGGCTCTCAGAGGTCTGGCTGTGACCTCGCGTCCCCCCACTCTTCCTCCTGCTGATGACGCTCTCGCTACACCGCCTTTCCTTCTGTCCCATGAACACACCCTGCTTTCTCTCACCGAAGCCTTCTGCTCTGGCTAGAACGTTCTTCCTCCAGATCTTGGCATGAGGGATGCTCTCTCTTCATTCAGGTCTGAGCTCAAATGCCATCCTCTCCAAGAGGCATTCCCCAACCACAGTATTACGCCCCCTCCCAGGAGTTCAGCCCAAAGCACAGACTTTATTTTCTTCATAGCACTCATTTTTCAGGAATGGCCTTATTGACCTATGTCCTGCCTCTCCCCACTGATGGCAAAGACCTGGTCTTGTCATATTTCTTGCTTCTCACCCAGCACCTGGAACAGGAGCTGGCACAGAGTAGTGGCGGTCAATAAATACCTGATGGAGGGAATCATTTTATCTACATACGGAGTGTGTACACACAGCTACCTGACGTAGGGGAATCTCTGTAAGTGTGTGGAGATCGAGACATGACAGAGAAGGAGAACGTAAAGGAATTGGGGAGAATAAACACCAAGTCAGATGGCATTGGTTTAAACCCAGCTTTGCCACTTGAGCTACGTGATTGCAGGTAAGATAACTGCGCTCTCTTATCCTGTTTCCCTGTCTGTCCAGGAACGGGGATAAGGATCTCCCTGGTACCATGCACACTGAAGGAAGTGCTCCAGGTCAAGCACTTACATGACGCTCAATACCTTGGCGTAAGTTCTTAGCAACTGTTCACATGTATTTCCTGTCAAACAAAATTGTCATCGTATGCTACCTACTGTAATACCCCGCCCACTCTTAGAAAGCTAGCATGACTTCGTTAGCATAATCTTTAAAAACCAACATATTCTAGGACACCCAGTTGCAAAGATGAACAGTCCCCAGGGCACTGAAGTTTATCAAAGTTAAAGATTATATCTAGTCTAAGGCCAAAGATTATCTGGAAGTATTTCTAATTTGGATTATAAGATGAGGAGTAAAAAAGGATGCATTCAAAATAGCATGAAAACTGCCGCTGGAGAGCCACTTAATAGGAAAATAGCAGTGAACCCCAAGTTCTAGTGGCCAGACTGCCCACCCAGCTCTACTCTTCAGCTAGTGGCACGAGGTCAAGATTCTTCACACAATAGGGCTGCAGGTCAAGTGCTGGCCACTGATTTTCCCAAGTCAGAGAAAATACAAGTTACAAAGAAAGGAGATCCAACGGCCATGTTAGGGGAACTGAAACGGATTTCCAACCCTCGAGACCGGGCATCCGGTTGCAGACCTGACAGGAAGAAACGAATCCAAGGGCTAGGGTATGCAGGCCTTCTCACAGATAACAGAAGCCGGAGCCTTCCAGCTGACGTGTTTACATGGGGCCTCACACAAGGCTTTAATGACAGATGAGTTTAAGTCTTTTAAGCTGTTTTTCTACCTATCACGTGCCTTTTTAGTTTGGTTTTGAAATTGGGAACATCTGCAGGAAACTGAAAAATTTCAGCAGCAGCCCCTGCCCTTATAGACATGCTGATTCTGCCCAGGGCTCTTTAGAGAGAAGGGGCCCCATGAACATCTCATGGAATCTTGGGGCCTCAGGAGTCGAGGCCCAGTAGAGTGATACGACTTGCTCAAGGCAGAACCACGGCTACGGACCGGCTTCCTATTTCTAGATTCAGTGTTAATTAGCAACTGGGACGTGAGCCATTTATGATCCACTGGACTAGGGTCACTGACAGCACAAAACACCATCCAGTTTTTTTGGCCTAAGTTTCCTGATGTGTCTACACAGTCATTCATATCAGGACAACTCTGTCCAAACTCAGGTGTGAAAAAGAAGCGCTCGTTTCTTTAAATCCTTCTGAATGCTACTTAGCTGAGACTCAGTCTCAGTCATTATTGGGGTTTCCTCCCCCTTATTCCCACCACATGGTTGGACCAAGCTCTTGGGAGTTTTATACCCACCAGAGCTTTCCCAATGCCCCTCTACTTGTTAATCCACACTGGTTATCACCAAAGCAGGAGCATGTTTGCCAAGACTAAAAACCCTCGTTGCCTGCGACCTACCCTCCCTGAGCTGTCAGTCTCGCTGGGGCAATGCCACAAAGCACCGCTTTGCCTTGCTCTTCCCTCATCCACCTGCCAACTGTCTACCATCTCCTGGCTGCTGGGACACCTCCCATCCCCAGCACTCCCTTCTCTCTCCTCACCTCTGGGATCCCCGGCATCATCTTTTCAAGACTAGAAGCTTGGCATGTTAAGAAAAAGAGAGCAAGAGGCATGGACTTCAAGCAGCTTCTGCTTTTTGGTCCTGCAAAAATCCCTCAGGCAGAAAATAGTAGGCGTCTAGCTACCTAATTAAAATGCAGGGGACGAAAAAAATATTCAGCAAGCAAAATGCAAGTGGGCATCTCAAACGTTCTCTGCTTCACCTTCATAGGCCTCGTGACGCCGGCCCCCTGGCGCCAGCGTACTAAAAAAGTTTAAGTTGTGGCCAAGAGCTTTGGCCTTAGACACCCACGACAGCTTGACCGGAAGTGTGTATGCTTTGCTCACGCACCCACACGAAGTTTAGCGTATTCGTGTCTGTAGATGTACACAGCTTTTGAAGATCTGTCTCAGAGCTCTTTAGAACTGTTTCTAAAGTAAGGACAAGATAAAATTATGTTTAAAATACCGTCTATTAGAATAAATTCTATACTGCTCCTTTAAGTCTCACTCAGGGGTAGTTAGCGGTGCTGGTCAGGAATATACATCCCAGTCACTGTCAGCTGAACATTCCCTCAGGAAAGTCTATTCCCAGAGTAGCTACTACCAGATTTTTAGTTACTCCTTTCTCATCAGTATCAGACATTTGGCTAACACAAGAGATGTTCAAATCGGGTTCTCATTAGTGAAAGTGATAGTAGCCAATATACGTGCAGGAGCTAAGCTATATTAGAAGCATTCCCAACTCTTAAAATGAATAGGGTTTACAAATCTGGAAATGTGATGTCCAATATGGTAGGCACATGTGGCTACTGAGCAAGAGAAAGTAGCTAGTTCCAATGTTAACATAATATTTTGGATACATTCAATTATATCAAATATGTTATTCAAATTAGTGTGTGTGTGTATACACACTAAGTTTGGCTCACATTAAATTTCCATTGGACAGCACTGGTTATTTAATTCAAACATGGCGCCCTGCGTGTGATCCCTACATGGTCTTGGGTGCTGCTCTGGTTCCGTAGGTTCTAGGCCTCCAGTAGAACTGTCTGACACAGTTAACTGAATCCTGCTGCTGACGAGGTATTCGTTTAACTCAGGCAATCATGCACTACTGAAGGTACTGCGGCACATAGATCAGGAATCAAAAATAATCAAAACATCAACCTTTGACAGAGATTACAGAAGAGGTACTTTTGTTTCCATTTACTAAAAAGTGACTATCCGACAAAATTTGATCAGAAAACTTGCTTTCGTTATAACCTGGTAGTGAATTTGCAGAGGAACAGCTACATCTCACCCGCTCCCGAATACTGCCATTAGACCGGAGATTCTGGCCCTGGACCCAGTGCTTTAGAGGGTCCTTGTCTGCACTCTTCCAAACACACCCCACCCCACTCCCACAAGGCAGCTGTATGTCCCAGAGCCCTGCAGCCTGGTGGGGCTCAACACAGTGCTGCTGCAAGCTGATGAGAACAGTGATGTAACATAGGGACCAGAAAATGCAGGTGACCAAAGCATCAGATGCCCCATGCTTGATAACAGCCTGGACCAGACCACTGCCCCGGTGACGGATAGGCATGGCTGCAGAACTGTAAATGGGCTGTGTCTTTTCGCACTAAGCCCAGCTACTCTCCATGGGTTGGGACTTGCAGGCCATCTATCAGTCCTCCCCATCATACAAAAGTAAAGGTGCAGCAATTCCAGGGAATTGTATTTATATTACATGTATAAGCTAGAAGATTTATAGTGATCTCTAGTGATACGTAAATTATATTTCTAACACACATGTATTTTCTTTTTTTTTTTTTTTAAAGATTTTATTTATTTATTTATTCGACAGAGATAGAGACAGCCAGCGAGAGAGGGAACACAAGCAGGGGGAGTGGGAGAGGAAGAAGCAGGCTCATAGCGGAAGAGCCTGATGTGGGGCTCGATCCCATAACATCGGGATCACGCCCTGAGCCGAAGGCAGACGCTTAACTGCTGTGCCACCCAGGTGCCCCCACACAAGTATTTTCTATATCCCGTGGAAGATTCTTATAGTAATGACCTCCTATGAATCACACCTTCTAGGATCCATACCCTTGCTAGTCCCTTCCCACCTTGACTCTGGCCTTGGCCATGTGACTTGCTTCGGTCCACGGAACATCAGCAAATGTGACACAAGCCAAGGCTAGAGAAGGGATTGCGCTCTGCAGCTTGCTGTCTTGCAAGCCCAAGGCCACCATGCTGTGAGGGAGCCCAGATTTTTGGAAAGAAGGGCATCAATTGTCTCAAGTGCTCCCAGCATCCAGTATCTACCTCCCAGCTCACCCACCAGCTTAATGCAACTGAATGAGTGTTTAAACATTGCTGTTTAAATATTTAAGGCCACTGAGTTTGGGGGTAGGTCGTTATGCAGCAACAGAAATCTGATACAATCCCCCAGTTAGGTAAAGACATGTTCCTACCCTCAAAGGCTTCTCTGTACCCCCAAAAACACTGGCAGAGCATAGGTTAGTTTAAGCATTTATTAACCAAAATAGTGTACATGAAAATCTAGATTTTCATATAAAATGAGGTTGATAATCTGTTTTATATAAAGATTTTCTTCTGTTAAGGCTTAGAAAATGTGATTCTAGGGGCGCCTGGGTGGCTCAGTAGGTTAAGCTCAGGTCACAGTCTCCAGGTATTGGGATCAAGCCCTGTGTCAGGCTCCCTGCTCATCAGGAAGTCTGCTTTTCTCCCTCTCTCTCTCTCTCTCTCTCTCTCTGCCCCTCCTCCCTGCTTGTTCTCTCCCTCCCTCCCCCCCCAAATAAAATCTTTAAAAGAAAGAGAAAAAGAAAATGTGACTCTAAGTGTAAAACATTTGTAAACTAGTTTTCATTACTATGAAATAGAATAGCCATGAGCTAAGTCTGTAGCCTAAGGGAACTGCCACATCCCTATATGAAGTTTGTCAAATCCTAATCTAACTATTTTTAAAATTTGGTTACTTAGAATAAAATCCCTACTTCCTGAAAATCTGAAAATCGTTAAAGACAACTTAATATTTTGTCATAAGAGAGAAGATCTAGAAGCAGAGCCCCATGCACGAAACCGTAGGAAAACCTGAAGAGTGTATGAGTGCAAAATTAATGTACACAGACAGCAAGTACTCTGAGAGTTTAGGAAGAGGAAAGATTCATCTGGGATGGAATCTCATAGAAAAGTCTCTGGGAAAAGCAGCTTCCAGTTAAATATGGCAAACGGAACACATCCCTTCCTTCCCAATGTTGCCTAAAGTCACAGTACAGAGAATTTTTTTTAAACGGCATGAAATAATAAGGACAAAGAAAGTAAGAGGTAACAGCAACAAAATTTTTGTACAAATAGTATCTGACTGAGTAGACAAGGGAAAGCTGAAACGTGACCTGGGTACGGGAGGAACCCATAAGCAAGCCAATCCTCTTTGCGGGCACTGCCCTCAAAAACATACTCAAGAAAGTGGAGGCAAGTATCTCTCAAAGTAGGGTATGGCGGATAGAGCTGAGAGCAGGAACGCTTTGAACAGGCTGAATGTTAACAGCCGCAGCCTGACCCCACCCTCAGTACCACACTGACTGTCCCTCCCTACCCACTGTGGGGCCTGACACATCGAACTAAGGTGCGCCAAGCCCAGAGGAGCTAAGAGGTTGCATTACAACAACAGGTATATTACATGAAAATCTTCATATCAGATCAGATATCTCAGTTCTCTTCTCTCATGTCTCCAAGATCCCTAGCAGCTAACTGTGTATTTTAAAGGCAAGAGATTAACCTTATCCTCTAGGAAAAAATGGCCACTCCATACAAAAGACCTGAGGAACTGACAGTCAAAGAGCACAACGTACCAACAGATCTTCTGACAGATCTAACGGACTTCACTCTTAAATAGGAAGAGACAGCCCAGGAATCAGCGGGTAACTTCAGGAGGACCTCTATGTGAAAGAAAGATAGGGAGCCAATCAAACAAGAAAGACTTGGAAGAACAAGAGACCATGCAGGGAGCTAGGGGGAAAAAAAGTCTAAAGTTGTACAATTACTATCCTCAGACAACCTCAGAAAAGATTTCACATTCATTCAACTATAAAAAGATGCTACTGTGGCACCTGGGGGGGCTCAGTCAGTTAAGCGTCTGCCTTTGGCTCAGGTCATGATCTCGGGGTCCTGGGATCGCGACCCACTTCAGGCTCCTTGCTCAGTGGGGAGTCTGCTTGTCCCTCTCCTCTGCCCCTCCCCTGCTTGTGCTTACTCTCTCTCTCAGATGAATAAATAAAATCTTTTTTAAAAAGTAACAAATATTAACCTAAAGGGAAAGCAGTTATATAGCGTGAAAATATAATCACAGAACACTTGATGGCTTGTCTCAAATAACATTTCCACAGGCTTAATAATTAAAACATTGAACATCAGACTAGTCAAAAGGCATGGTATAAATTCATTGAGACAATGAAGGAAGGAAGGGGTATGATGGTGATGGTTGGTGGTGAAGAAGGAGGATATAAATTCTCATTTTTTAAAGTATGAAGCCAGCAATATTCCAAACTTAAATCAAATAGGAAATAGTAGTATAAACATGCCATCTAGAAATATGAAAGTAAATATCCAAAGGAACAGCCTTAAAAGTCAAAAAACACTGATGACCTGTTGTAAATGTGAATGGGGAAGGAGGACTCTTTGACCAAAAACTATATCCATATAATCAATTAAATATAGTTCTATTTTTTAAAAACTTAAGAGAAACTGAGCAAGGTGGGATCTGGCTAGGTGGAAGGAAGACAGTTCTGCTCTACTCTTACGTCTGAAGTAAAATGATGGACCACAGAGCTCGCCACCCAGCGGGAGAGATGTGGCCCAGCTAGGAATTACACTTGTAAAAACCACACGTACGTCCATTTGTTTTCAGACTTAAAACATAGTTGGATTTCAGAACGCTGGTAGGGGGGAAACAAAATCAAGCTACTCTGGAAAGAAAGAACAGCACGAAAGAAGAAATGGCTTGGCAAGCAGATGGCAACTGGCCAGACCCCGAGGATTTCAGCCTGGCTGGAGGACTGTTGTGTTGGGGGGTAACATGGCACAGGGGGAGCCAGACTCCGCTTTGAGGAGTTTGCCAGCTCTGGGCCTTTCAGCCAGCATCTAATCTGTGGTTCCTGTGAATGCTGATATCTTGGAGCCATGCACTGACCAGAAACTTCGTCATGAAGCCTCTGAAATGAGACTATTACAGACACCGAACCCTACCTTCCAACGCCCTTACTGTTTGTTTGTTTGTTTGTTTTGGTTTGGCTTTGTTGTGGTCTCTCTGCCCCCATGCTCAGGAATCAATTGTAAGAACACCAAAACTCTAGCAGGATGAATTCTAGAGCCCTAACAAGCTCAGATAATAGGATCATATCAATGTTAATTTTCTGGTTTTGATCATCGTACTATGGTTAGTTCTGAGAATTGTTTGTAGGAAATATACACTGAAGTGTCTAGAAATAAAAGGAAATGTTTCAAGTTAAACAGTTCATAAAAAATGTGTATATATATGTACACACACACACACACACACACTCGTCCATGTACAGAGAAAAGGTTATAGCAAATACAGTTAACGTATGAGGGATCTGGATAAAAGAGGTCCAGAAATTTTTTGTATTCTTGCAACTTTTCTGTACGTTTTAAATAATGTAAAAATTATATAGAGAGGAAATGACGCCTTAATACAACAACAAATGTATATAGTAGGGATTCCCAAAGTCCTTCCTAAAGAGGCCTGTGGTCATGTACTCAGATAACCATATGTTGGGAAGAAGTAGAGAACCCAGATTTTCAAAGGCCTGCTGTGAGCAGGGTCTTTGATACCCAGAAAACCAAAGCACTCTTCCTACCTCGTGCTACGGTAGAGGTATTTAGCATCAGGTGATAAATGGGTTTCAAACCCAATCCCATCCATCTCACAAGAGGTCTACTGGGCCCATAGAGCTACCTAGTGGTCATTTCTGCAATACCTAAATGTGTAAATGGAATGGACAAGCTAATTTATAAAACTCTCACATTGGACGTTGGTTCCTTAAACAGTAGCGTAAAAGAATCATAGTAGGAAAGGTCAAATGAGAGCCCCTAAAACTACCCCTATCTTAGGAAAAACCAATAAATTGAAAACCAATATTGCTTCCCAGAGAAAATCAGATTAGGGCCACTCTTAGACTTAAATAGTGCAGTGGTGCTGCTCCACATCCCCGCTGCTGTTCCACTTTGCCGGTATGGCCCCTACACAACCTGATGCATCATGGTGGATAGCAGTGGACTACCATAAATTCAATCGAGCCGTCGCCCCACCTGCAGTTATTGTGCCAGACGTGGTCATCTTTACTAGATAAAATAAACACAGCCTACAGAATGTGGCATGTAGGTATCGATCTTGCTAATACGTTCTTTCTCATACCTAGCAAGAGGAAAGATCAGAATCTGGTTGCATTCCCACGTGATGGACAACAACGTACAGCCGTGGTTTTGTCCTTCACTACGAATTCCCCTGCTCTGTGGCACATCATAGTCCCAAAGTAACCGAAAACACGTGGACATTCTGCAGAACATCACAGTGATCTGCCATACTGAGGACGTCATGTTAACCGGCCTTCAGGAGCTGCAAGTGGCAAGTATTCTTGATGTCTTTGTAAGATACAGGAGGTTTATGGGGGGAGATATAAACCCTATAAACATTCAGAGTCTTGTTCCCTCCGCAGTTTTGTGATCCAATGCTCTGGAGCATTCCAGGATATCACCTCCAAAGTAAAGGACAGTTTATTTTACCTTGTATCTCCTACACCCAGCAGCCCCTTTGGATTTTTGTGGGCAGTATCATCCATACTTGAGATACTGCTCTGACTCATTTATCAAGTGCTTTTGAAGGCTTCCAGTTTTGAGTGGGGTCCGGAGTAAGAAAGGGATCAGTAGTAGCTTCAGACTATAGTACTAGCAGCTCTGACACTAGGGCCACACTATTGGGCGGATTTAATGATACTAGGGGTAGCCAAAGTTATCTTATGGAGTCTCGGGCAATCTCCAAGAAGAGAACACAGCACAGATCATCAGGGTTCTATGTGTATAGGGAGTAGAGGGAATTAGACGCTATTTGAAAAAGAGCCCCTGGAGCATCTTATCAGGGGATATCAAGTAACCATGCACCATGACTGCCCATCATGACCCACAGAGGCTCAGAAGCAATCCACCATACAGTTAAAGTGGGACATCTGGGATCAGGCTCAAAGCAGGCCCAAAGATCACAAAGAATCTGCAGTGGACTAGCCCAGATTCCCATGACACCTACCAGTAATGCACAGATGCCCCTCCCTTGGCTCATACCTATGACCTTGTCGTGCAAGTTCCCCATGATCAGCTAACAAAAGAAGGAAAACAGGAGTTTGATTCTTGGGCTCAGACCTCTCAGGGATGAGAGTTTGGGTCGTCCCATCAAACAAGCCATCTAGACCAGCAGAAGGGATAGCTGAGGGTATGAAGAATCTAGAACGAATGATAAAAAAAAAAAAAAAAGGAGACGAGGAGCATTAGTTGTGACCACAGGACCAGCTGATCGGCGGAGCTATCACTAACGCTCCTCTTGTACGCTTTCCTAAAAACTGTTACCAACCAGAATCATGGGGAATCTATGCTTTAATGAATTTAATGTGAGAAGCAGTGAATCTAATAGGTTGGACTGCAGTTGATGCTGTCAGTGTCCCACCCAAATCATTTTTACAGGGTTGTGCACCCAATTCTCTCAGCTGCTGTCAGTGGTGGCTGCTAATAGCTCATAGGCATGCCATTTATGGAAACTTGCCCTCAACCAAAGGAAACTGTCTTTCCCCGAAGGCTACAATTCCACCTCCCCACTGCTATCAACAAAGACAATGTCATTTGCGCTCCAGACCACCCCTCTCCTACCCCACTGATGAGCTATACTTTATCTGAAAGGACATTTCATGCTTTGCTTCTTTCCCTTCCTTATACCCCCCTCCCTTGCTCTTCTTTTTTCTTTATAAAATATATGCACCTGAATTCTTGTCTCACGATCTGCTTCAAGGATAGCCAAACGTAGCTATCCGTGGTACTGACAGGACTCCTATTTGAAAATCTGTGGACAGACGGAACTTTTGCTACCAATTTCTACTAAGGTTATACATTACTTAAGAAGTTGGCTGTTAAACAGCATTAGTTGAGGATTTCTCTCAGTTCTTTTGCATACTTTTAATGAGCTTAAAAATAAAACAAGACAAAACAAAAGAAACAAAGGAGGGGTAGAACTCAACTAGCATGCCAGGATTTTTATGAAAATCAAATTCCCTTTTATACCTTTGTGAGGTAATAGTGAGGAAGGGATTGGAGAACAGGAAGGGAGAGGTCTCCTGCTTCCCCCAACCATCCCTGTCCTGTCCATCACTCCATCACTTCTGCCCTGAAGATCCAATGAGTGTGTCCATCTCCTATTTTCAAGAGTTTCTAACACCATGACAAAAGCAGCATTTTAGAGAGACTAATTTGGCGCACAGAATGGATTGGGGCTGGCTGAGAGACCCATAGAGAGACTATTACGGAGAGGAGAGGTGTGAAATGGTAAAGGCCTACGTTTTAATAATGGCAACAGGAATGGAAAGGAAGTAGAAATTAGACTTTAACCCAAGTGTCCTCAGGCCCCATCATCCTGCAGATTCAATTAACACTGAGGCAACATTAATGCCCCAAATTCCCTGGATCATCACCTCCACCTGCTGGTGTGAATCTCACCTTCCCCATTCATTCATGGCCTACCCAAAGGGAGCCTTCTATGCGCTCATGTCTTTCTGCCTCAGCCTTCCCGTCGGTGTTGGTTTCTATACACCACAGGAAGATAGTAGAGACTACCCATCTCCCAACCCCAATCTGTTCTTCGTGAAGACTTATGGCATAATGAACACTGATGAAGAGTTTCTTCAGAGCAGTTGATAATATTGATTCATATGCTACCATCCTATGCCACTCAGTATTTCATATGGGTATATGTTGCCTAATCAATTAGACTGGGCATTCCTTCAGGGAACAAACTTCCGTATACTCAGTGGTGTGTAGTGTATATAATGGTACAAGACCGTACTCAAAATCCTGGTTGAGTGATTAACCAGTAGAGACCTGGACAAGGTTTCCAAGTCATTGCTTAAGGAGAGAAAAACCTTCATCCCATATATGATAGTAGAAATGACTCTAAGAGAGAGTACCATCTATTAATTTGATCATCGGGTTATTATTTGGGGCTGTAGGATACTGGCGCCTAAGACCTTTGACAGGGTTAAACTAGAAATTAAAAAAAAAAAAGAAGAAAGGCTGAGATAGTTGGTCAAAGCGATAGAATGACTCTTGGGCCTGTAGGAAGTGCTGATACACGGTCAGCAGACACCACTTAACACACCAATAGTCCATCAAAAGAGGGGAAGCCACAGGAAAGAGAAAAGGGAGAGTGGCAGAGGCCAAGATTGGCAGTACCTCCTCCCAAACCCTCTGACACCTGGGAAGGTACCGCAGAGAATGTTTAAGACAAAACAAAAAGCAGTTTCAACATGTGCACACGAGCCCTACAAGGAAAGCTAATAGAAATCCACGATTTTGCTCAGTGGCTGCTTAGCTCAGTTGGGGACAGCACTTTACTAAACAGCACCAACAGTACTTCAGATATGATCACTGTGATACTACGATTCATAGTAAGAAATGTGTATTTGCTTCTCCTCCCGTTCATGGCACAGAGTTCCCAAAACCCTTGGAATTCTTTTTAGTGATTAGTCACTTACATATAACACTCAGTGCTCATCATACCGAGTGCCCTCCTCAATGCCCATCACCCATCTGGCCCATCCCCCGCCCACCACCCTCCATCCACCTTCATTTTGAGTCTATGATTTGCTTCCCTTTTTTCCTTCCCATATGTTCATCTGTTTTGTTTCTCAAATTCCACATATGAATGAAATCATACACTATTTTTCTTTCTCTGACTTATTTCACTTAGCATAATACACTCTAGCTCCATCCACATCCTTGCAGATGGCAAGAGTTCATTCTTGTTGGCTGAGTAATACTCCTGTGTGTGTGTGTGTGTGTGTGTGTGTGTGTGTGTGTTCTTTGTCCATTCCTCAGTCAATGACATTTGGGCTCTTCCCACGGTTTGGCTATTGTTGATAATGCTGCTATGTTTATCGGGATACTTATTGGGTGCATGTACCCCCTTGAAACTGTATTTTTTCCCTTTGGGTAAAGACCTAGTAGTGTAATTGATGGGCCTTAGGGTAGCTCTAGTTTTAACTTTTTGAGGAACCTCCACACTGTGTTCCAGAGTGGCTGCACCAGTTTGCATTCCCACCAGTAGTGTAAGAGGGTTCCCCTTTCTCCGATCCTTGCTCACATCTGTTGTTTCCTGAGTTATTAATTTTAGCCCTTCTGACAGGTGTGAGGTGGTATCTCATTGTGGTTCTGATATGTGTGTCCCTGATGATGAGTGCTGGTGAGCAGCTTTTCATGTGTCTGTTGGTCATCTATATGTTTTCTTCGGAAAAAAAGGTCTATTCATGTCTTCTGCCCATTTCTTTTTTTTTTTTTTTTAAGATTTTATTTATTTATTTGACAGAGATAGCGACAGCCAGCGAGAGAGGGAACACAAGCAGGGGGAGTGGGAGAGGAAGAAGCAGGCTCATAGCAGAGGAGCCTAATGTGGGGCTCGATCCCATAACGCCGGATCACGCCCTGAGCTGAAGGCAGACGCTTAACCGCTGTGCCACCCAGGCGCCCCTGCCCATTTCTTAACTGGACTGTGTGTGTGTGTGTTTTGACTTTGAGAAGTTCTTACAGAGTTTGGATACTAACCTTTTATCAGATACGTCATTTGTAAATCTCTTCTCCCATTCCATAGGCTTTTAGTTTTAAGTTTCCTTCACTGTGCAGAAGCTTTTTATCTCAAAGAAGTCCTAATAGTTCATTTTTGCTTTTGTTTCCCTTGCTTCCAGAGACATGTCTAGTAAGAAGTTGCTACAGCAAAGGTCAAAGAGGTTGCTGCCTGTGTTCTTCTCTGGGATTCTGATGGTCTCCTGTCTCATATTTAGGTCTTTCATCCATTTTGAATTTATTTTTGCGTATGGTGTAAGAAAGTGATCCAGTTTCACTTTTCTATATGTTGCTGCCCAGTTTTCCCAACAGCGTTTGTTGAAGAGACTGTCTTTTTTTCCATTGGGTAGTGTTTCCTGCTTTGTCCAAGATTAGTTGACCATATAGTTGTGGATCCATTTCTGGGTTTTCTGTTCTGTTCCATTGATTTATATTTTGTTTTTGTGCCAGGACCATACTGTCTTGATGACCACAGCTTCGTAATACAGCTTGAGGTCTGGAATCACGATGCCTCCAGCTTCGCTTTGCTTTTTCAGGATTGCTTTGGCTATTTGGGGTCTTTCGTGGTTCCGTACCAATTTTAGGATTGTTTGTTCTAGCTCTGTGAAAAATGCTGGAGGTATTTTGATGGGGATTGCATTAAACGTGTAGATTGCTTTAGGTGGCATAGACATTTTAACAATGTTTGTTCTTCCAGTCCATGAGCATAGAATGTTTTTCCATTTCTTTATGTCCTCTTCAGTTTCTTTTGTAAGTGTTCTATAGTTTTCAGAGTACAGATCTTTTACTTCTTTGGTTTATTCCTAGATATCTCATTGTTTTTGGTGTGATTATAAATGGGATCACTTCCTTGATTTCTTTTTCTGCTGCTTCATTATTGGTGAAGAGAAATGCAACAGAATTCTGTACACTGATTTTATATCTTGCAAATTCGCTGAATTTATGTATTAGTTCTAGCAATTTTTTTGTGGAGTCTTTCAGGTTTTCTACAGAGACTACCATGTCGTCTGCAAATAGTGAAAGTTTGGTCTCTTCCATGCTAATTCGGATGCCTTTTATTTCTTTTTTGTTATCCTATTGCTGTGGCTAGGACTTCCAGTACTATGTTAAATAGTAGTGGTGAGAGTGGACATCCCTGTCTTCTTCCCGACCATAGAGGAAAAGCTCTGTTTTTCCCCATTGAGGAAAATATTAGCTGTGGGTCTTTTGTATATGGCCTTTGCGATGTTGAGGTATATCCCGTCTATACCTACTTTGTTGAGGGTCAGAATCCTTGGCATGTCATGTGATGAGAGCACAGAGGTTAACGAAACGACTCCAGGAAAGCACCTACAGAAGGGGGCTGGTCACCAGTGGAGCCAACCAAGCAATTAGAGGGTTGGAATTTGCAGCCCCACTGCACCCCCAACTAACACACACTTCCCGGAAAAGGAGAGGCTGAAAATTGAGTTCAATCACCAACGGCCAAGGATTTAATCAACTATGCCGTGTAATGAAGCCTCCAGAAAAACCCGAAAGGAGAGGGTCTGGAGAGCTTCCCAGTTGGTGAACACGTGGAGATGCCAGGAGAGCGGTGTGCCCAGACTGGGCATAGAAGCTACCCACCCTTTCCCCCTATTTTGCCCGAAGCTTCTCTTTCATCTGGCTGTTCCTGAGTTATAGCCTTTTATAACAAACAGGTAAAGCAGTAAAATCCTTCCCTGAGCTCTAGGAGCCGTTCTAGCCAATCAGTCAAACCCAAGGAAGGGACTGTTGAAACCTCCGATCCACAGCTCTTCAGAAGCCCGAGTGACAATCTGTACTACAATTGGTGACTGAAGTCGGCGATTAGGGGGACAGTCTTGTAGGACTGAGCCCTCAATCTGTGGGATCTGACACTATCTCCAGGTGGTGTCAGAATTGAGATCAATTGTAAGACACCCCACTGGTGTCAGAGAATTGCTTGGTGGTATGTTAAGAAAACACAAACACATTAGAATTGGTGTCAGAATCGTAGCTGGGGATCAGAAGCGGACTCAGAAGGAGAATCCTCATCATTCAGTTATGCAACTGTTATTAAGCAGCTACTTTATAAAAGCTAATTCGGCTAGGTACTTTGTTTCCCCAAGGGTATATACAGAACCAAGTAAAATAAAACATGCTCATTAGGGGCTACAAAGGCAGCCCGTGAGGAGTTCCTTGAAATTCATAGCATAGCGTAATGGGAAATTAAGACCAAGGATAAAACTGGAGTAGTATTTAATTTTGTCTTGAACAGATAAGATTTTGTCAGGTAAAAGGACAGGAGAGTCAAGATTTTTCTCCTCTTCCACTAGCTAATTGTTTTTCAGGTTCACTGGAATTGCAAAGTGAAAACAAACCCATCACTGCTCCTGGCTCAACAGTTCCAAAACCCCAGTCCAGCTGGGGGGGAACCAACGATGTCACTGTTATACAAAAAACAGTACCCACGTGGGAATGCAAGTTCCGAGCTGCACCAGACAAAGTCTGCCAGTAAAATCCACTCCTTCTCCTGGTGCAGCACCCAACCGGGCACTGAGGCACCTTGAAAGTCCCTCGATTCAAGGGGAAGCCATTCAAGGCAGCAGGCTGCGCACAGGCAGTTGAACGCGGAGGCTGAGCTCCCTTGATTTTGTCGCCTTAGAAAACAGGGCCATTCCATCACCGCTCATAACGTGGGCTGAGAAGCGGAGACAAGAATGCCTTGCTTTTGAAGCCGAATCCCCGCAGGAAAGCGGCCCTGCTCTGCGTAGGCAGAGAGACAAAGCGCGCAAGAGACAGTCACGTCCGCCAGCGCTTTCATCCCCTCGCTACCTTCCGAGGCGGAGCGCGGGGAGGGACAAGTCTCCGGGGCCCCAGAACGAGCAGGCCCGGCGCCGGAGCTCCGGGAACCCCGCCTGGGCCCGGTTCAGCAGCACAACCTCTGCAGCGGGAGCGGGCTGCCCTGGACCAGGAAGGTTTGACAAAGCGTTCTTACCTCTTCTTGTGTCTCCCTGTCCAACCTCGTTTCTCGTTGCTTCTTCGGGCCTCCTCCTCGGGCTGCAAGGAGGAAGGGCAAAGTTGCTGTATTATTTGAAGCCAGAGGCAGGTCATTATGGTTTAAAAAAATCGGCAAGACCAAGAAGCTTAAGCATCGGTTTCTAGCCCCTCCTCGCTTCAGTGTCTCAACGTGGGGATCCCCGCTCCTGCCGATGCGGACCCCGCGGCCGCCCGCCAGCTCCACCGCGGGTTCCTCCGGCCACTACACAGAGCTTCCTAATCTTAGGCCAAGTGTGACTGTCAGGTATTCTGAGAGAACAGTAAGGAGAGAGCAGAAAAAGAGTCACTGAAGAGGAAGGTATCTCCCTGAGCAGAGAGGAGAAAAATCCAGCAACTACAGAGCAGTATTTAAAAGCGAGACAGAGGAACAGAGACGAGACAGAGGAACAGAGACGGACCTAAATCCAAACCACATGTACCTAGAGATTTGGTGCAGAATTTCTGATTTTCAGGTCTAGTAGACTAAAGAGTATAAAAAATTAACATGAACGGGGCGCCTGGGTGGCACAGCGGTTAAGCGTCTGCCTTCCGCTCAGGGCGTGATCCCGGCGTTCTGGGATCGAACCCCACATCAAGCCCCACATCGGGCTCCTCCGCTATGAGCCTGCTTCTTCCTCTCCCACTCCCCCTGCTTGTGTTCCCTCTCTCGCTGGCTGTCTCTATGTCTGTCGAATAAATAAATAAAATCTTTAAAAAAAAATTAACATGAACAAAGAGGACTCAATAGAGATCTGTAGATATACTACTGACTTTGGATTCTTCTGAAAACAGACACTCTCAAATACTTCTGGAGCAAAACTTGTTTGGGTACTAGATCACTGAAAGCCTTTTACGACTTTGGGTGTGTGATAAAGCTGGAGATAAGTAAAAACAAAAGCAAATATGCACATATAAACCACTGGGAAATTTTAACAAAACTCTTGGTTCAGAACAAAAAAAATTAAAGTTGCAGACTGTTCAGAATTAATGAAACTCTTACTAGGAATAAGCTTCAGTTGTTACCTGGGTGTCACTTTTCTTTTTTAACTACTTTATACTTAATCCTCATAACACTATGAGGTAGATGCTATCACTCCATTTTTCAGGTGAGGAAACGGGGACACATAGAGGTCACATAGGTCGCGCAGGGTCGCATAGGTATTGAGTGGCAGAGTCACAGCTGGAACCCAGACATCCTAGTTCTAAAGCCCACATCTTTAGCCACGAGACTAAAATTTCATAAAACCCCACAGGAATGGTCAAAGTCACAAAGAGGAAAACGCATACCCTTAATAGCTTTTTATTTTTAAAAAAACAGATTAGGGGACACAAGATTGCAACATGATGGCAGACCTAGTAAATGAGCCTATTGCCTCCTGCACTAAATGTGTAGGGGAAGGAAAAAGAAAAAAAAAAAGTGGAAATGGCATTGCCCTGACCGAAGATCTATCAGTGTCTGTGTTACGGTGCAGAGGGGAGACCTGCAGACCCATGTACATTACATAGACACAAGCTAAGAATGGATAAGAATCATGGCTTTGACTAGCCTGCCATGAGTATTACAGCATCCGTGCATACGGACTCAAAATTATTTCTATGTATATGGAGTCAAAATTGAGTTCTGTGATGACATCTCTAATGATTTTGATTATGGTCACTTGCGAAGTTGCTATAAACCAGGACCTTCCAGAAAGAAGTGGTTAAGAGCCCAGGCTGTGGTATCAGATATTGCCTTGAGGCTATGGCTTGGCCACCTGCTAGTTTTAGGACCTCAGTAAAGTTACTTAACCTCACTTTCCTCTTATGGAAAATGGGGAAAATAATAGCTACCGCCACCACACCATCTCCTGAAGTTGTAAGAATGAATTCAAAGCACTTACTAGGGTACCTGGCAGGAAATAGCTTCATTCTCTCAGTTTATATGTGTTCTATACCCACACATAGCACTGGGAAATAAATGACCATCAGCAGACCAAAAATTGAATATCCATCCTCCAAAAGTCAGAGTAGACAGAAATAAGTTGTCAGAGGAAACCGTACGACTTCAGAGTCTCTGTAATAATAGGCTAGGGTATTTGGACAAGCCCTCTTGATAACAAAAATAAACCTAAAATCTCTTGGTAAAATGTTAAAAAATAAAACACAGATACATCTTTCTTAAAAGTAGGAGGAGCTAAGAAGACAGAAAGAACCAGAACAAAGGGAACTCTGGAGATAAATGAGCACAGAAGTCACTTTTGTTCTGAGATCTGTTGCTCCCATTAGACTTGAACTTGCATTTCTAAGACTTTTGGTCACAAAAGTGACAGGTGTCAAAACTCAGACTCAAACAAGATGGAATATCTAATGGAAAACCCTCCCCTCAGTAAGCCGGAACCCACAGGGGAGGATGAACTGGAGGAATCCAGGCCTTCTGTGAGATCTTGCACCTGAGAAAGACCCCAAACTCAAGGCTCGAACTAGGATTAGGGTAGTCCTGGCCTAGAATTGTCCTCACGTGCCACGCTGAAGCAAACTTGAATGCTCTCTGGAGCACCGTAGCTCTATTCTAGCTCCCCACTGGTTCTTAGAGATAGTCCAAGTGCAATCGTCTGCAATCAATGATGAGTATGCACGCTAAAAACAAGTTACCTTGAGGAAAAGCAGAGTCAGGCAGGTGTGCACACACACACACGTGCACACACACACACGTGCACACCTGCGCACAAACCCACAAAAGATTTGGCCTGTGAGAGAATTCTGCATATTACATTTAATGAAATATGGAAGCTATGCCTATGCAAGGAAAAGAAGTTGTTATCGAGTGATCTTGCAAATGAGAAAAAAAAATCAAATAAAACTTCTACGATTAAAAAATGTGATAACCAAAGTTAAGAAATCAGTGGAGAAGTTAACAGAAGATCACGAGCAGGAATAAAAATCAAAACAAGCTATCTGGAAGATAGCCCAGAGGAACAAACAGAAAAAATGGTAAGAAATAAGAGGTACAGATCTAAGAACAAGGGGATTCAGTCAGGGTCTCCAAAGAAAGTAGGACAGAGACCACATTTGAAAAGATAATGACTGAAAAGCTTCCTTGACCTACTCAGATTCAAGAAGCTCAGTGAATCTCAATTACAGTAAGTACAAGTAAGTCCGTACCTAGACACAGCACAGTAAAACTTCTAAAAAGCAGAGACAAGGAGGATAATCCTAAATGAAGTCTGAGAAAAAACAACAGATTTTTTTTTTTTGAGATTTTATTTATTTATTTATTTGACAGAGAGCGCGAGTGCACAAGCAGGGGGAGGAGAAGGAGAGGGAGAAGCAGACTCCCCGTTGAGCAGGGAGCCTGATGTGGGGCTCCATCCCAGGACTCTGGGATCATGACCTGAGCCGAAGGCAGACGCTTAACCGACTGAGCCACCCAGGTGCCCCACAATAGATTTTCTTAAGAGGAGTGCTGGACCGACAGCAACAAGACGGAAAACAGTAGGATAATCTGTCAGTATGTCGAAGATCATTATCAACCCAACATTCCCAGAGAAAAGATTTCTAGAACCAAGGTGAAATAAAGACCTTTTCAGAAAAAAAGTTTATCATCTAAACAAGGGAAAAATCTAACAAATGTCCGTTGGGTAGTAGCAAATATGATCCAAAATTGTTGATCAGAGAGGTGAAAAGAATTTGTGAGTTCATGTAAACAAACACCAAATGCATAAAATAGATCTTGTGGGTCTAAATATAGAAGGAGGGTAAAGTTAAAGTTACCGATTAACTTTAGACTTTGCTACATGTTGTGATTTCTCAGGATAACATGTAAGAGGAATAGAGAAAGAATGTATTATGCCTAAACTAGTAGAGGGAAAATGGAATTATAAAAAATTCAAAAGGCGCAAGAAAGGAGAGAGTGAAGCGCCACGGGAGAAGTATAAAGCACAGAGTAAGGTTAGATTTAAGCCAAATAAAAAAGTGATCACACTTCATTTAATTGAAACATAGACAAAAGAATGAGGACAATCTCTACGAGCTGATAAAAATATATCCTGAAAAATCACCTCATAATTGACAAAGAGGCAAAAAAATTACCTGTCACCTTTTGTTGAAGAAAGGAAAAATAGAAATGCACATGCTAATTTCTGCAAAATAAAACAAAAGATAAATGGGAAAACCAATGGCCTGTGGGGGAAGAGGGCGTTGGTATCTATGAAGTAGAAGGGATAGATAAGGTAACGGGGCTTCTAAGTATACCTGTTCAGAGAGTTGACTTCTGAACCATGTTAATATTTTATGCATTCGGAAATTAAATTGAAACAAGAATGGGGAAAACACAAAAGTTGAATGCAAATTCAAACAAAAGACCCCAACCATATATCACATTGACTGTATCCATAATTATACACATAATTACACAGAAGGAAAAAAATTAATCTAAATAGTTTCTGAACACAGTACTCTGACAATACACCCTCAGTGGAACACAGTTTAGTCTAAGGACAACAAGAAAGCTGCAAAGAAAATGTTTTAAATGGCTTAAGTTTGTTGATGAAGCCATTATGAAATATTCTGAATTTATCACAGGACTGAACGGATATGTTGTTGGGAACCCAGGTTCTCATTGTGGGAGATGAAAGGTACAAATCTCGAAGGTGAACAGAAGAAAAAAAACCCTGCAGTATTCAAATAGAATTAGGAGACCTCATTGTCAACTTGAAATTGCTTAGCTTTCCACAGAAAGGACCTAGAAGCAATCACATCTCTGTACCAAAGAGCACTGTGGCATGTAGACCTTAGTTTTGGACACTGTTCCCCACTATAAAGGAACATTCTGACATCTTAGAGAAAGGACAGATTGCAGGGCTGAGACAGCATAAGTTAAAAAGAAGCTTGGGAGATCTTGTCCCAGAAGAGTAAAGAAGTTCTCTCAAACCTGGTGGGTAGTCTCACGAGAACAGGGGACCTTGACACCGGAGCTTGAAAGAGCTCAAGATGGCCAAACGGGGGAGAGTGTAAACTTCAAACTGAATAACGACAGGAATAAATTCGAACTCTGAATCAACAAAATCATCCACGAATCCACCCGGATCCTAAAACTTTATTTTTTTTTAAAGATTTTATTTATTTATTTGACAGAGATAGAGACCGCCAGCGAGAGAGGGAACACAGGCAGGGGGGAGTGGGAGAGGAAGAAGCAGGCTTATAGCGGAGGAGCCTGATGTGGGGCTCGATCCCAGAACACCGGGATCACGCCCTGAGCCGAAGGCAGACGCTTAACCGCTGTGCCACCCAGGCGCCCCTAAAACTTTATTTTAAAAGGAATGGGGCAAGAGAGGAGAGAAAGGGAAGGTTTTTCTGGAGAGTAGAATGCCAACCAGTAACTGTAGAAGGAAAGATAGACATCGAAAATCATTCTTTTGCAAGGATAAAATCACCACTGGATGACAAAATATGGGGTAGAGACTGCGGGGGAGCAGAGTGTAGAGAAACTCTATAGACACCGACCTTAACCCAGGGATCCAACTTACTGGAATGGGACAAAGTGTCCCATGTACCCCCTCACCACCGGCTGATGAGAACACAGCATCGCCTGGGTCGTCGTCCTGCCAGCACTATGTACCTAGGCCTAACCTGAAACACGGAAGGAGTCAGACAAACACAAACAGAGGGATATCCTGCAAAACAATGGAGCTGGGATCTTGAAAAAGAGAGGACAGACAGACACATAGGCAAAATGAAAAACCAAAAGGGGGGGAGGGCGGCGGAAGAGTCTAGGTCTCTGTTCTTCATTAGTAAATACTATGGGATAGTCCCTTGCTAAAGAACAAAATAAATCCACAAGAAAGACCTAGAAACTAATGGCAACTGAGAAAGCAATTAAAAAAAACAAAAAACAAAAAAAAACCGCTAAAAAAATTCTTCATCACAGAAAAAAATAACCCTGGAACTGGTATCTGAGATTACCTTATTGGAGAGGTGGTTGGAATCGAGAAGGAACTGAGGGCACGCAGACATGGTTATTTTGTACAAGAGGAAACTGCAGATTCTGATGAACTCCAGAGGAGAGAAAAATATTTAGATGCACATCAAAGATTCAAGGTTAACAACTGGAAAAATAGAGTCTATTGCTTCTGTATGACTTGAGTAAAAAACAGGAACAAGAACAAAAGCAAAGAAACAAGAAGTGGATCAAAGATAGGAACGTAACGAAACGAGAAACCAGCACGGTAAAATAGGGTATGTCAATCCAAACACATCGGGGACTCCAACGGGGGGCTTGGAGGAGAAACAAAGCTAGGAGCTATTTACAAGAGATACCCCTAAAATAAACCACCACCACCAGAGTTAAAAATAAAGAGATGGGGGGAAAAAACCCACCTATCAGAAAAATTCTACAAGCGTACAGTAATCACAGATAATACAGAGTTGGAGGCACTAGTCACTAACAGAAAACAAAGAGGTATATATTTTTTAAAAATCACAATCCACAAAAATCCTAATAGTCACACACAGTTGTGCATTAGCCCCAGAATTTCCAAGTACAGAAAGCAAAAACATCTTCATAAAAACATAAGAAAGGAAAATCTACAAGCACAGTAGGTCTAACATCCTTGGAATCCACTCCTATATTCCCTCTCCAGGTTTCTCCTGATTTCTCAGCAAAGGCCTACAAGTTGATTAGTGTGTGAGTTACTTTTTCTTGGGTGTCAGTATATTTCTGTCCCCAGAGCATGCGAAGAATGGATCCCAGTGGTAGAGCTAAGGGTACCAAGGATGGCCATGGTGGTTATGGAAGAGAATGAGCCTCCCCTTTCAAGACACGTGCTCCTGTTAAGGTGATCACGTAGGTTTCAAGCAAAGGAGGGCAAGCTCTTCAGATACTGGTGGGCAGGACACTTCCACAGACAAGGGAAGCTGGAGGTGATTTGGGGCTTCAAGACTGTTCGTTTTATCAGAATCTAACCAGACATTTCCATTCCAAGTTTTGGAATCCCATCCTTTCCCAGTCGATGCCCTAAACGTTCAAAAGAAACTTGGCAATACTGTGCATTTAGCACTCCTAACTCTACCATCCACACAAATTTCGTGCCGGACTTTTAGCGATATCAGCCCTGTGAATACAAGTACTAATTCTTGGAGGGTTATAATAAAAGCTCTCTGCTATCCTATAATCAGACCAGGAACTGAGCTGAGAACTAATGGACTTGAACTTGTCCCTTCCTCCCTGTAAGCACTCTAGTAGACTCAGGCCATTCCGCCTGCACAGCTCTGTTCTTAGTCCTTGTTACTATCTAACAGTCCAGTCTAGCAGCTGCTTGCAATCTCAAGGTATTTTCTTCCATTGACATTGCATCACAATTAACCACAGGTGATAGCTTGATTCCTTGTGATTCCATGGCGTACCAAAGATTACCAGCAACCCATTTCCCATTAGCAAGGAGCAGAGCACTGCCCTTAAGCCTAAACAAATCCCCAAATACCATTTGTGTGTGTGTGTGTGTGTGTGTGTGTGTGTGTGTGTGTGTGTGATATTTATCTTCTGGGACCATTCCAAGTACCAATTCTATCATTCAGGGTCCAGGCAAGAGACAAACTACATAGGAATTTGGTCAGGGAAGATTAATATGAGGAACTATCTACAGGGAGGATATATTAAGAGAACAGGGCTAAAGAAGAGCAACCAAGGAAGGAACAAATGTGGAAGGGCAGCCCCGTCCCCAGAGATCCCCAGATTCAGATCTCTTTCTAGAGGACAAGCCTACAGCCCACTGGATGATGGAGGAACATTCTAGATGCCTAGGGCCAGACCGGTCCGAAGTAGGGAAGCTGAGGCTAGGGTCAGGAAGCCTCTGGCTGAGTGCCCACAAGCTGAGCAGACAGGCTGGGGCCTGGGGACACAACTTACTAGAGGGTGAGCACGTCTCAGTGGCCTTCATAGTCCACTGACAGCCGGGAGCCAAGCAGAACAGGAAGGTGCCCCTGCCTCCTGCAGCGTCCCTCCAGCACCCTCTACTGACAAAGGTTGGCGTTGTGCCGGCTGGCAAAGGAGAAAGCCTTACAGTCTAGCTCCACTATCCAGGCAGAGAAGGGCACGTTTGGAGTGGGGAGACAGTACGTTGGCAACTAACTTATTCACTCTCCATTGCACCCCCTTTCCTTCACTCAGCTCTATACTGTCCCAGGGCTCTTGACCTGGCTCAATACCCTAAACCCTCATTCCCAGTGGGGTTAGCCCTGGGCAGTGCTGCCTGGAGAGTGCCACCGGAGCCGTGGGCAAACCTGTATTATGGACCTGGTGGTCCCAGGACAGAACCCAGGGGAAGCCCTAGATGTCTGCCGTCCATATTCCTCCACATCCTCCTTGGACAAGGAAACTGTCCCTTGATAGTTTAATCAATCACTCCAGTCAACAGTGTTGCCCATTTACTGGGTAGTGACTCCTGGAGCCGGGACGGCCAGGTGGCTTTCTCAACAGCCAAATTCAAGAGAAATATCACTGTGCCTCCTGCATCCTTTGGGCACTAACACCTCTGAGCTCAGTGAGCCCAGATTCACAGGGACAGGAAACGCTTTGCAAGTGAGTTATCATACCATCAGTAGAGGGAGTGGAGGGAAAGTTACAGAGGAAAACTGAAGCACATAGAGGTTAGATGTCCCGCAAAGCCTGCACAGTTACAGACTGCCAATCCGGAATTCAAAACCGCGCCTGGCTCCCAAGTCCATGTTGTTTCCGATACACCACGTGGCCTCCCTGCTACCTGCCAGGCTGTTGTGACGCGTTAGCGACGAACACGACATCAGACCCCGACCTCCGGGGCTCCGGCTCGGCCGGGAAGAGCCTCCCCTGCATCTCACAGACACAACGCCCGTGGTCGTGCTTAGCTGCCTGCAGCTTCCCCTGCCCGCTCGCGCTGCTCATCACCCCAAAAGCAGCAGTGACCCAACATAGCTGAAACCGAGCGGCCCACCTGTGCAGCTAGGGCGCTCTTCCCTCATCTCAGAGCTGGACTTTCTCCAAGCTTGAAAGCATGAAGCAGCCCTGGCTCACGGGCCCGGACCTCCAGCGACTGTCCCACCACACCTCCGAGCCCGTGGGCAGCGCACACAGAGTCGGGCACCAGGGCGGCGACAGTGATTTTGCGGGGAAAAGGGGCACACACCCGGGACGAGCGGGAGAAACTCGAAGCTGCCGAGGGAGGAACCGCCGACCCCTAAAAACGCCTCCAAGCACGAGCTGGGCTGTTGGGAAAAGGAGCAGCAGCTGCGACGGAGCCCTCCAGGTGGTTAACTGTCACGAGGGCCTCTCCTTGGGGTGGTGGGCGTGACCCACAAAGCCTCGCGATGTCTGCTTGGTGATGACCTCTGACTCGGTGAGGCCCTGATGGTTGCAGGAGGAACACGTGGCTCAGACTTGGGGCAAACACAACTGGAAGCTACAGTTCATACTGAGTCTAATTAATAGAGTCCTTTTTCTTTTTTTTCTTTTTCTTTTTCTTTTTTTTTTTTTTTTTTTTTGAGAAGCAGCTGGCCATAATCTAATAGGGAAAGAAATGACCGTGATGTAGTTTTTCTCCTTGAGGATGAAACTTCACAATAATGTAACTTTCGAGCGTATAGGTCACCCCCAAGACCAGGCTTCAATGTGGGTTTTAGAAACATGACCTAATTTGTGTGGCTCTCAGTACTCAGTCAGGGTCAGGCATGACTCATCCACTCATTCCATTTTACCACTGAGTCAAGGGAAGGACGAGGCAGAGCCCACCTTGGGAAATGGCATGAAATGAAAATTGCTGTGAGCTCTGCCACCCAGCAGGGTGGCCGCCGCCGCCCACCCCCTGCATTCCTCCCTCCAAGTTCCCTGAGCCCGGCCCCCTCCTGCTCGGCTTTCCCCTCCCTGCAACCAAGTCCTGCGTTTCCCCCGCTCTCAGACCCCAGATGCCAGCGGTGAGCCTGCTTCACAGATCAGAGCACGTGTGAAGTGACAAACAGGCAATGTACCATCATCTAAGTAGATTTGTAGTAAAATCTAGCTTTCGCCTCTTAAGTGACAAGTGATTGCAATGACTTCATTTCTGCTTTTAAAAAAACCTGAAAGAGTGAATGCCAGTGACCCTATGTGATCTGGAAGGGCCTGCTCTGCCCACTCCCCTTTCTGAAGAAACAGCCTAATAGGGAACCCCATCCCCTCCACCCACCGCACTGGTGGCCACCTGACCACAGGGTGATCCAGTCCAGACTTCTGGTCTGGCCCAAAAAGGTGAACTCTGCAAATCGTATTTTTTTCTAGAGAACTGGAAAACTGAAGACAGCTAGAATGGCAGGTAGCTAGGATATCGTGGTCTGGAAGAAATTCTCCAGCCAAGAGGAGAGAGAGAGTGAGGGAGATGGCTGCCTTGAGAGTTTCCTTCCTAGGCTTCCAGAGCTAGTCCGAGGACACTTCTCCTCCTCTTGGCCTGTTTTTAGACGTCCATGACATTTCCTCTTGACTTTCAACGCTGTGACAGCACTACCTAGGGGTGAACAAGGGGTCCATCAGTTAGCAACAGAGCTTAGAGCAAGATCCTGGCCTCCAAACCAAAACTGATGTATCTGTCCTCAAAAGTAAGGGCGATCATGAAAATACCCAACACTAGTATGGCAGAGGCCCCACTCGTCGGAATGGAGGTCTGTCCCGTCAGACGCCAGCAGACGTGTACTGGCTGCCAGCTTAAGGTCGGTCATGGCACTTGAAGGAAGGCCATCCACTATGGCTTCGCACCTCCCTAAATGAGGTCACGCCGCAAGAGCTTACCATAAATTAGCAAGTGTGATCCAGTCTTCACGTTTCTCCCACCAGATTTGGCCCTTCCGGCGTCACCCCACTTTCCATGGTGCCTGAAAGGAGGGGGGGCTCTGAAACACAGGGAAAATCTCCCTGGTCTGGCATACCAGACCAAGGTGGAACTCAAGTAGTCACTTCAAATTTTGGTTGCTCTGTATGCACCTGAGTTTGAATGAGGCAGGGCATGGCCATCAGAGCAGGGAGAAAATCTCTCTGAAGCTCGGGGCGGGGGGGGGGGGGGGGGGGGGGGGGGGGGGGG
>NW_024426230.1:10522312-10555803 GCF_017311325.1 Ursus maritimus
GGATTGTGGATAAAGACAATACAGTGTTAGCGGCCCGGTGAAAAGCACAGGCTGCTTCACAATGGTCCCTGTGGAGCTCTACCAGTGATGTCTGTTTTCGCACAGACCCAAATGAAACTTGTAAAAAAAATAGGTAGCCCTTGCATATTTTTAAGTTAGTATCTAAATATTTCATTTTGAGTTTAAACAGTTGCAAACAATATCACTTACAGTATAAATATCGACACTTTAAAATAAAACTGTTCTACTATTCTCTTAAATGTAAAAATAGAAGTGGATAGTGAGAGAATATGACTGGAGGGTGAGATGGAGGCTGAGAAATCCTCTTTAAGGAGCTAAGATGATCAGTGTTCAGGCAAAGTGGTAGGGCAAGAATTCTCTGGGCAGACAGAACAAGTGCAAAGGCCCTGAGGCAGGAACAAGCCTGACTTGTTTGAAGACCAGGACACTGTTAGTGTTGCAGACATACAGCAGACAAAAGAGTAGTGAGAGAGAGGCTGTAAGAGAGAGGGATAGGTGGGAGCTGGATCGTGTAGAACTCTGAAGGCCATTTTTACTGATTTCTTTTTGCCCCTCCACACTTTCCACCCCTATGTCCCTGTCCTGGGCCCCAGGAGCCTGACCTATGTCTCTGTCAATGGGCTTGGGTGAGAGGTGACTTCTAGATGTGCTTAGCCAAGGACGCTCTCCAGCAGACCTGGAGAGGAAAAAGCAAGAGGGTGGGGTACCATGAGCCAGTTGGGTACCTCCAGCGAAGATCCCAGCTCCTGTCAGGAAGCCTCTCCACCCCTGCCTCTCTTTCTGCTTACCACTTTCTTCCCCTGCCTTCCCACTCGCCACACCCATTCATGCCTGGGGTGATCCCACCTGCTGAGATAGTCTTGGGTACTTCACTCTCTCTTGTGGTTTCCCTACACCCTCCCCACGATGGGAAAAAGTCCCCTCACTTAACTCTTCTCCAATTATCCCAATTTGCGTGGGTCATCTGTTTCCTCCCAGGACCCTGCATGGTACACCAGGATAAAGTGCTTACATTGTATTAGCGGTATTCTCAAATCCTTTGATAATTATCTCCCATCCTGTGAAATTATAAAGCCGTATCACAGATCATTTTTATTTTAGCTTTTGTTTCCAGGGCTTTGCTGGTGTTACAGGAAATGCCATGACTACATACATGATGCACGATGGAGCTACGCGATACTTGAGAGACAACTGGTCCACTGAGAGCAAAATGCATCTGGAGGCCATGAAGTTCAAGTCTTGAGCGGCATTCCCAGGCACAACCCTCTCTGGGGAACGCGGCCACAGTAGCTGCAGAGCCCATTCCCCTCTCCAGGTTAAACACTTCCTCTTCACCCTGGTGGTGGTGTTCGGAAAACTTTTCAGCCATAACCATATTTAGTCATATTTGGGGAGGGGGGGAGAGGTGGGTCAAAAGCTAAAAAGAAAAATAAAGAAGGTATCTATACTTCCCTAGCTGAGATCCGTTTACTCCTAGCATACTGTCTGGGAAAGCCGCAGTCGGAGGCCGCGTGGCCAACAAAACCAAGCAGAACAGAAACCTCTCCCTTCAACTGGGTGGACACTGGCTGCTTTCATTCATCTCAATCCAAGAAACATCGTGTCAAGTCATGGCTTTGTCACACGGTGGGAGCCGAAAGTGGCTGCCAGGAAGACAGCCCATGCTAATCACTGCAAGTCACAGCTGTCTTGTTTCTTTTTTTTTTTTCAGTGTTTCCTTCATCAAGATAAAGGAAATGTACTGACAAAAGGAAACTTATACGGCCCAGAGGGAAGCAGGAGGTAAGAGTGAAGTGCCCCGTGAAAAACAGGGACATGGGCAGAGGAGAAAGTCTCCCTCCCCTTGGAAGCGAAGCCGGGTTCCCAGCACCCTGAGCAGCTGCTCGAGGACGGGACACCCCACGGTCTCAGCCCGGTGCTTGATGTTGTAACCAGATGCCGGGCTCCCGCCTTCTGAGAAAGCCGAGAAAGGCTGAGGGGCGCGTGGGCTCCGGAGAATAAGCAGCAAAGAAGAAAGGATGTAGAGGCTGGTTTAAAAATAAGACTTATCAGATGAGAATTAGGTCCGGAGAATGTTATCTCTCCCCACAGGAGGGTGGGGGGGAGAAAAAGAGGCATGGCCAGGAGAACACGGGCCACAGGATGAATAAGCATAAAAATAGGAGGAAATGACCAAGCAAACGTGCCAGCCCTGCGGGAGGACGGCCTTTCTCGAGGTGCTCCTGCCCCGGGACAGGCCAGGAACCCTCCAGGGGGTACTCAAGACACGGGCCATGGACTGTGCCCAGATAGACTTTTTCCCCTCTATGCCTTTTTCAGATCGGTTGCTTTATCTGCTCCCTCCACGTGCCTTTACTCCCTTTTCGGGAAAAAAAATAAAGGTCTATGGAAAAGGTTCTTCGGGAATTCCTACTTACCGGCGTTTTTACGGCAGGTAACCTTGTCCCCAATGAATATTTCAAAATCCGGAAGTTGACAAGGGCTTAAGCCCTTCCCAGCGGCTTGCTACGCTTCCTTCATTCTCGCCCAGCCCTTGGGCTCAGGGAACAGCTGCCCCCTCCCCACCCCCACCCACCACAGCCTGTGGGAGACCTGACAGGAATCTGGGCTACTGCCAAAGCTCCCTTCGCAACAGGCCCACCACACCCAGCCCCTGCTCTAACTCCCATTTCCCTGGAAGCTCACGAATGATAAATAAAATGCTCCTTCCATTTCTCGGTCCCAAGTTACCTTCTGTCTGTAGAACCGCCAGGCATCTGTCATGAGGGTTATGCTGTTTTCCCTCAAAAAAAAAAAAAAAAAAAAACAGGCACAAAACAAAGACCACTTGTTAAATGAATTTTTAATGACCCAGTGTTTATCTGCTCCTAAAATTACGAATTTCATTCCACAACTGCTCTTAAATCTGCGATGCAAAATTGTGACAATTAAACAGCCACTCTCTGAGCTCCTTCTCCAGCTTTAAAAAAAGAAATCACAAGATGGTCTTTATAAATTTTCTGAAAAATCTCAGCACTCGGGAGCATGAGCAGCAACCATTTCCAAAAAAGCTGACTTTTCTAAGTGCGAAGTTTATCAAAGGTCAAACAAACAGGATTCAAGAAAGAAATCTGGTGCTTTTTCAACACTCAGAGTATTTAAGTAAGCAACAGAGCTGTGTTAAAGGAATTAAAATGACATCCTTCTACAAGCCACCTTAAAAAGATTAGGCAGAGGCTTTCCAAGTGTCTCTGAGAATTAAAAATGTTTCTAAACTCCCCTCAACGTCACTCAGAGGTGATGAAAGTATTGCTAAGACGCCAGGGCCTTGCTTGGTCCTCTCCCTTCATTCCTACTTACCAGATGGAGCATTGTCAGTAACAGAAGTGTGCTGACATCTCAGCTCCACCTCCACCCCAAATTGGGAAGGTAGGTGCATCAGAAAGAAAAATCTGCTTTCATCCCCCACAGTGCATCAAAACAGGGACAGGAGGGCAGCGCTCTGCACACTGCCCAGACATCCCGGTGAGGCACTGTGGTCTGCGGGGAGGCCTCCCAAATGGCACCCAGGAAATCCAACTTGTTTTCCCTTCCGGTGGCCCCGCCCCGCTCCTGTCCAACGTGAGCCTGAGAGGCCGGGTGTTGGACATAGACCCAAAGTTCCTCCAAGATCCCGAGAGGCATGCAGGAAAGATCTCATTACCAAGTCAAGGGAGACTGCAACTAGGAATCGGGTGATTTCTGTTCCCGTGGTTTACACCGAATAACTGACATTCCTTTAGGAGGCTGGGCAGGAGACCCCTGTTGATAACCAAAACAGTATGTACAAATGCAAGCAGCAAGCTCCCCTTCTCCCAACTCCACTCATTCCTACTCTCTGTCTGCTCTCTCGGCAGGAAGCAGAGACCACCAAAGACCGCAGGCACTGAAGGGCCGCAAGTCGCAAGTCAAATCCTGGGTGCTAGTCCATTACCCTGTCACCTCCGACGAGCCATCTCACTGTTCTGAGAACATGTCCTCGAGTGGAGAGAAGAGCTGTGTCACAGCAGCTGTAAAGAACAAACCTGTGAGAGCCCTTAGCACAGGCCTGCTGTACAGGTATTCTCTGAGGCCTTTGAGTCATTTCACCGATTGTTCTCTGTGGAGACTCTTTAACCTCTGACCCCGGCCTCGCAAATGTAAAGGAGAAAGGCCTTGGTAAACGCAGCCTCTCCAAGGACCTTACTTATCAACCTGGAGAAGCAGCAGCATATTAAAAAAATCACATTCCGATGGGAGTCAAGTGGGTCTGAGAGTAGATTGGTTCTTGGATATAAACCAGCACATAGGGCCCAACAGAGCTCAACTACAACCAGCTTCGTTTTGAGAAAAACTACCTCTCTACTCTGCTTTGACAAGTCTCTAACCACCTCGCTGACCAGTAGTATTCTTTTCATGTCATTCAAAGGATTCAAGACTGAAGCTAGGTCAATCTTGTATTCTTTTTACTTAAAATAACTTGACCAAGAACATCCTTTGGGCTAGTCCTCAATCAAATATAAAAGTACCTGACATGTCCAAATTCCTCTTTTATACGAACTGCTGACCCAGCATGGCATTTCCCATCATTACTTTCTAAAACACAGGAAATTTCGGGACTGAATGGCCAAAAGAAATTGGGATGACCCAGCCTCGAAAAAACCTGAGTTATTTAAAGAAAAACAAAATCACGTCTGAATGGATAATTCATGACTCAGACGGCCCAGCATTTAATTGGTATTAACTACTCTACTAAAGATCTATTTAATGCATTTAGGGAAGACTTTTTATTTCCACGAAATTGGATCTTTGGTTCAAAATTGAATCTCCTCCGAGGACTCTGCACTATTTAGGTGACGTAACACTGAGGTGGGCTCTTAACATTTCATTGCCAGGAATATAAGGGAAACTGATCAGATTATTTGCCAAATAATGTTTCTTCGGCGGGGCTAAGTCCTCCCCTAAGTGGGCTGTCAAAGAGAGAAGCAAAAACAGACACTATTACAGTTTTATTTTCTGGGTTCAATCTTCCAGGGCTCAGATTCAACCATGAGAAAAAATCAGTGCATTAAAAATTGATTTGGTATTTAGTTTATTAGTTTACAGGACCTTTGTCTGAAAGGAATAAGCAAGGCCCAAGAGGTCAGATCTTCTGGCAAGTCCAAATAGTGACTCAAGTGAAAGATACAAGACATACTATTGGAATGACATGATCTTCCTTCAAAATCTTGTCACTAGCATCCTCAGGACATTAATAACCATGGGAAAAACTTAGTGACAATCTTATGGGATATAAAATTCCTACTGAACAATGTTCTCTCCTTCTCTCTTAATGAAGTATTTTAAAATTGTTCCAAAGGAGGAATGGACTCTGTCCTATCTGAAGTTATTCTTATATTCCTCCTACAGTCCCAAGCTACTCAAGGGCAGAATTTTTCTTTGTTCAGTTTTCCGATTCATAGTGGCTAAAGACCTATTCCAACAGGGAAACAGACATGGAATGACACTATGACCAAAGCTTTCTAAAACTCTTAGCCTCAATCTGTAAGTCAATGAGAGAGAGGTGTATAAAAACTTCTAACAAGCCTTTTTTGCCAAAGATGGAGGAAATGAATCAAACCATGAAAACGCTAGGGTAGGAGAGCAGATTTATTCAACAAGTATTTACTGAGCCCTTCATGTGCCAGACACTATTTTAGGTGCTGGGAATACATTCCGTTGATTAAAAACATACAAAAATCCCTGTCTTCATTGTGCTTACACTCTGCAGAAAGGATACAAGACAATAAACATAATAAATAAGTAAATTACATAGGAAGTTAGAAGGTGATAAGCACTATGAAAAAAATTGGGCAGTCGTGAGAATGAAGACAAGTCTTATCTGGGAATTTTCCAAAACCAGAAATGGAAAAAAAACAAAAAAAAACCAAGCTTCTTTCTTGGAAAGTGTATGTATCTATAAATGACAAAAGAATATATTTCTGGCTCTTTCGTGTTCATGGGATTTGTATGCAAGAAACTAAAGGGATTTAAAAATATGAAAATGGAATTGAAAACTAGGAAGACTAACTTTCATAAAATAGGTGCACAATACAGAATTTTTGAGGCAGTGGAACCTGCAGTAGTAGGACCTTCCACATTTCTGGTGAATTCCATCATTCTGGACACACTGCCAACCACAGGGGATCTGAGAATCAATTCTCTTGAAGAAAGGCTACTAGGGACAGAAAACATGGACAAACTCAAATAGCTTTCTGGGATTTTTTTGATTTATTTCCATTTCCTTTTTAAAATACAACACCCCATTTTTTGTTATTTTCTCATTCTGTTAAACAAGGGTGAGCTCATTAAAAAGGAAAACTGAAACATGAGAATGTCTACATTCCCAACCCCACTGCCATCTCAGACTGTCCAAGAGGCACACAGGTTTATCATGCAGAGGTTGTGGCCTCGGAACTACCTACCAGATGGGTTCTTTTCCCCTTGGATTGAAATTCAAATTCCATTTCAACAAAGTAACCCAAACAATTAAGGTCTAGTTTTTGCCTCTGGGGAATTAGGTTCTCCAAGTAAGAAGTGAAAATAAAAAAACAGATGGTAGATCATCTTTGACCAGAAAGCCCTATTTTCAGCAAAATGGGGCAGAGGCAGCAAGTCCACGTTGTAGGACCAGGAAAAAAAAAAAAAAGTGTCCACCCACAGGATACTTCTAAATTGATGACTGTGACAGCAGCCCTTTCTGGAGGTAATAATGTCATTAGGTCATGATAATTCTCCAAAAACCCCAAAAGCCCGGGATTAAGAGCATCTGGAAACTGCTCAGATGAGACAAATTTCTGTTTCCTGCTGTTAAGGCTTCACGGATGCCTCTCGGTGACATCTGTCGCCATTTTGTTTTTCTTTGCAAACCTCCTCCTTTCAAACCAGGAAGTGTACATAAAGTGCAGGTAAGATTCATTCCCTTGCCCATGCTTCCAGGATCTTGCGTTGATAGCCAATGTTACCAAATCTATCAGTTCAACCGCTGGCCAGCTAGGTCATCTGCAGGTATTTCTGGAGTTAGCAAATGAGTTCATCTGGCAAAGAGAGTGTCTGAAGGTGGATGCAGTCTTGGCAAGAAAACACAAAGTACCATACGTAAGACAGGGATGTGAATGATGCAAGCAGTAGGGGGGCTTCTTGTCACCGAGTCATGGAAGAGGCCATCTTTGGATCTCAACTCTTAAAGAGACCTCAGGAACCATTCCTAAAATGAATGAGGCCAGCGGATGTCAGAGCACGGTCAGTCTTCAGTGAGGGCAGATTCAGCTTTCCCTGGGTGGGGGACAGAAAAGAATTTAATAAAGAGGGTAAGGAGCCAGATCTGATGAGTTTAATGCCACAAATGGCATCAAAAAAGCCTCCAGTGAAAACTTCCCATCTTATAATACAAAGTTGAGCACAGTGCCCCCCCAACAGGACTTAGCACAATGTGTTTTCTTTGCTTTTCAATAGGAGTACAGTCCAAATGGGTAACAGGCAACACTGCGTACACCTTTATTTCCATCTCAGATGAACTTTTAATATCCAACGACCACTGTGACTCTTCAAGAGAAGGATACAGTATGTAACATTTCCCACATATAGAGGCCAGAAATTTACCTTTCACGACCAACTTGGCAAGACCACTAGCAGGATAAGTGTTTCAATACGACATATTTTGGGGAATGCTGCCTTACAGCTGGAGGCAGGACAGGAACGGTGTTAAGGCTGGAGGGGACAGGACCAGCGTGAAGTCATATTCGGTTTGTACTATGTGAGCCCAGTGTTTGTAGAGAGAATCACAGTCACACCAATGTAATACATCGACCATTACAGCTGGGCTCCATCGTATCCCCTGTGAAATGTGCCAAAATGGGGGGGCAAACCGAATGCTACGTTTGACAAATCTTACGTTTGAAGGGTGAACGTTAGTGATAAAAAGTTGAGTAGTTACTGTCACACAATCGGTGGACATTCACGGGGGTGGGGGGAGGGTGGTCCTTTGGATTTTTTCTGATTTCTCCAGCAGAGCTAAGGCCAGGGTTTCAGGATTCAGCCCATCAAGATGTCATTACCTATGAAGCTAAGCCACAGCCAAGACTGAACGGAGTACAGCTGACCCTGGAAATATGAGTTTGAACTGTATGGGTCCACTTCCACCCAATTTTTTTCCAATAAATACAGCGCAGTAGTGTAAGTGTATTTTCTCTTCCTAATGATTTTCTTAATAGCATTCTTTTCTCTAGCTTACGTTATTGTAATACGGTATATGATACATAGAACATACAAAATGTGTGTTGACTGTTTATGTTTAAGGCTTCCTGTCAACAGGAAGCAATTAGTAGTTAAGTGTTGGCAAGTCAAAAGGTATGTGCAGATTTTCAATGAGGGAGGGTCAGCACCCCTAACCCACCCTCGTTGTTCAAGGGTCAAGTACATGTTAGAATATATATACAAATGTTAAATAAAAATCATAGATTGACCCAATTAAAAGTCACAGAAAAATTTCAAACACCTACTTGTTAAATTCCTGAATTTCTTTTTGGCTTCTGCCCTTTCTTCGGCGTCAAAGTACCAAACGGTCATAGCATATCTGTGAAAGATAAGCAGATATAAGAAAAGAAGTTTAAAAATACTACCAAAAAATAAAAAATACTTACTATAAACCTCACACCAGCGGCATTCGTAAAGCCAACATTTAAAGTTTTCCCTATTATTAGAAGCCCTTCCCAATTTAAATTTAAAATAAACTTCTCTGGTTTCCATTCTATTTAAATGTAATAAAACACGTAAGGAATTCCAAGTATGCAGCAGGCATTATCCTGAGCAATGGGAATTCAAATGATCTTGTGAATAAATCTGCCTCTTTCTCAAGGAGCTCAGGCTCTCACAGGGAGGGGAGACAGGCAATTTAACAAATAACGTAACAGGTCAAGATGATCTTAGAAAGGACTAGAAGGGAGTCATTTTGCTCAAGACTTGAGGGACCCAAGGTGTTGGGGAGAAGAACACAGAGAAAAGGTGACAGTTGAGTAAAGCTTTGAAGAATAACTTATTTAAATGACAGGACACTTAAAGCTCTTGGCTTGCATTCTTTAGTTTTGGACACTGAGACAAAGATGCAACAGAATAATGATGCCCTCAAGCTTTCTACTGTGTTTCCATTAATTTGCTTTATCCCATCTATGGGATAGACTGTAATAGGAATCATTTCATGCATGAGTTTTCAAAAAGTTTCATTTTCTAATTATTATTAGCTACTGGAATTTCTATAGCCCTTGATTTTTTTCAAGGGCTTCCCATCAACATCTGCTAATGTTTCTCCTGTGACTTGGGTCATCAAGAGACTGGGGAACACCGAGGGAATTCTGGCATAAATGACAGGGGCCAATTATCGTACCCTATTAAACAAGCCACAACCAGGCTCTGGGCTTAGAATTAGTTACCTGTTCACCAAGGGCACATTCCAATTTGACATTTAATATGCAACTCTGTGTGGGGCTCAGATCTATGATTTCTGGAGGGGAACACCTATAAATCTTAAATACTTCACACATGTGATTCTAATTTAATTAGGCTCGTTAAGGTTCGGTCATTATCCTACCGATGTTCTCTCCCCCTGCCCCCAACTGCAATTCCCAGGTCAAGCTGCACCCTCACAGCACCGGGCCACCACCTGGTTTGGGCCATAAAACAAAGGGAATGCGAGGCATATTCCAAAATTAAGATTACATCAAGAGTTTCTAGATTAATACTAAACAAGTTTAATTGTTGAGTTACTCTGAAAATCTTCTCATGCTTGAACTAAAGAAGGGGCTTTTAAAAATCCCATTACTGGGACATGATGGGCACGTGGGCCCAGACCAATTTTAAGGGAAAGAAAGGGTAAAAAGGAAAAGAAGTCAGAACCAATTCCTCTCTCTTTTCTCAAGTTGCTCTCTCTGTCTGCAATAGGCAACTTGTAAATTCATCCAGAGTCAACCATCAGAATTCTTGACATGTGAGAGCCAACATTCTCTAGGGCTACCTGTTTCAACGTTAGATTTGTTTAAGGGAGGAGTGGCAAAGGAAGAAGAGAAAAACACTACGGGAGATCCGGAATCCACTACGCTCACCAAATGGAAAACAATTTGTTAATAGTTCCAACTGACATTAGGTTTTGTAAAGAACCCTTTAACTGTGATCGCCTCCAAACAGGTTTGCTATCAGCTTTGGGGTGTGGTGCGTCCCTCCTATGCACAGGACACAAGTTGAGGGAATTCTCTGGGAACTGGGTCTTGTATAGAAGCTTCTCAGGAGGAAATCATGGCCCCGGCCATTACCTGGTCGCATAGGAAGGCTGTACTTCATGTGGGTTCCGGCGGTCTGACCAGAAGAACAAGAGTCTGTCAAAAATGGGCTCCACATCTGCTATGAATGATTTCCCTTCTGGAAATATCCGCAGGACCCCGCCATGTAGCTGAAGGCCACAAAGAAGATGGATTATTTCCTAGCCTCACACATAAGTAACTAACAATGGTATTTCTGCCTCATCTGGAAACAATGCCATCTTCCAGCCTCCCGTCCGGGTGTGTATTACTCCCGAAATTCTCTTCAACTTTACACCTTGTACTTCATCTTATTTCAGACTTAGCTAGTCATTTCTCCTTATCCACCTCATTCGGAATGAAGCCTTCCTACCCCCAGTCATGAAACCCAGGGACACAAAATGGAATGCTCTTAGGTCCGATCGCACAAAAGTGTCAACATCTGACTGTTTTTGACTTACAAAAACCCACGGGCAATTTCCTAGGGTTCCGTCGAATATTAAGAACGTCCAAGGCTAGTCATCACACATAGCATCCCCTTCAATTAGGATTTACAGCTTTGTTTTGAACTCCTTCAGCTCCTCTGTGATCACATCAGCTGGAAGTTACATGTTCTTTTTTCTGAACTCAGACTGCCTTATCTACACTTTTTAGTACATGCATCACCCTCTTCCTTGGATTTCTTTTTAAAAATATGTACCCCCAAATCTCCTGCTGGGATAACCATATCAAGGTAGAATCCAGGCCTCACACATCAACGTCTCCGCACAGCACAATGCCTGGCATTAACAGGCACGCAAATATTTGTTGCATGATTTCATACTTCGTGATTTATTATCACTGACCTGATAACTTTACTCTCTTGCCTATAACACTACCTTTCAAGATTTTAATAGACAACTAAGGGATGTATCCAGTCATGTTACCAAATAGGGAGAAGAGACATCTGACTCACTGGTTTCCCAGGTTTTGTTTCCCTGATGCAAGATAAAACATCCTTATGCTTTAGGATGACCAGTTTCTGCCCCAATGAACAGGAAATGGAGAAGTAGAAGGTTCAAAAGCCAAATGAGCTTGAAAAGTTCTCTGACTTCTCAGACTCCTCAATCATCCTTAAGTTTCAGAAAGCATACAAATTCCAGACAAATGTCTGTAAGCGTGGAACCAGACTTCATATCTCTATCTATCTATATGTTCAAAAATACAGAAATAAGCCAGAAAGCCTTTGACATTCACAAACCATGGTGAGCCATGGCAGGCGGCCACCAATGAGACATATCACTCCGAGAGGACTGTGTGGGAAACCTCGCTTGGGGCCGGTTTTATATCCTACAGTTAGTTCTATTTTTGTGGAATTCTCTCAATGTCGCTGCTGGAAGGAAGAAATATATATCTCACTGCGCACTGAAAGTCCTATCAGCTCTGGATTAGACCGAAAAAAAAAAATTGATCCCCATTCCTAAAATAGTAAATTACCTTCTCTTTATCAACCACCCTTCCTGGTAATGACCCTTCCTACAGCGCCCTCCCCTCCCCCCCTGCCAGATTAACTTCATATCCATTATTTTCATCTGGTCAAATTAAGTACTAACACCACAGTAGGAGACAAAAAGGAAATGGTGACGTAGAAAAGATTCATCCATGGGAACTACAAATTCCAAACCCTCCTCTAGGTCATCCGCATTCCTTCCCCAGAGTTTCTAGCCCGCATTCTACTCCCTTTTTCCCAGAGTACCTTGGCGTCCCAATTCTTGTTCAGATAGTAGATGCAGGTGATGCAGCGGCCATCGCCGTTGGGGTTGTCCACGTGTCGAACATAACCCGTCCCATTTCCTGGGTAGCAAGCCACCATTGCCTATGGAGAAATCCCAAGAAAGCTGGTAAACATTTCAGGCAGTAACCCAGCTACATCATCGTGAGGACACCCTACTGTTCTCCAATCCTCCTCTTTGAAAAAGCAGGTTCTGGGGTCCCATCCTAGACCCACAAAATCAGACTCAGTAGGTAATGGAGGTTAGGGATTATGCCTGGTATAATAAGTGCTCCGGAATCACCAAATCACCCGCTGTCTTAGAACACTGGCTAAAGATCCTTGCATTGACAAAGAGATAGGAACCGATCACAAAGGAGGAAAAGATCAGACTTGCTGAATAAAATGCTTAAGACGGAAAGAAGAGGGAAAGGTCAGTTGGAAGGAAGGAAGCTGTGCCCCAACTTGTTACTACAGGCAGCACAACCACGTCCAATTCATAGAAAAAGCCACAGACACATCTTAGTACGTTTCTCAATGCTCATCTTCTTTTTTTTTTTTTTGAAAGATTTTTATTTTATTATTTATTTGACAGAGATAGAGATAGCCAGCGAGAGAGGGAACACAAGCAGGGGGAGTGGGAGAGGAAGAAGCAGGCTCATAGCGGAGGAGCCTGATGTGGGGCTCGATCCCAGAACACTGGGATCACGCCCTGAGCCGAAGGCAGACGCTTTAACCGCTGTGCCACCCAGGCGCCCCTCAATGCTCATCTTCTTTCCCACTGATAACTTTCACATCAGGCAATAACCTGAAGCTCTCTTCCTTTGCCCAGGCACCACCTGTACCAGCCAGGTGGAGGAATAGAGCAGAAAGCCATACAAACATATCCTACTAAAAATTACTCTTAGAGAATTATTACTAACCCGGTCCCGAACCTCTAACTGTTCCATGGGAAAATTAGAGCAACGAGTAGAAAACAATGGGCAAAGCGCAAAAGCTAGTTCTCTTCACAGGACACTGTCTTATCTCTAAAATATTTTCATAGGGATGAGACATACGTAGGGAAGACACTGGAATTGGCAACATAAGATGAGGAAAGGGATCTTTCCCCTATTTTGTTGGCTGATGCATTCTTAGTGCCTACCCCAGTGCCTGCCACATGGAACGTGTCTGTTTAAAATCTCATTAAGTGAAAAAATTAGCAAATGGCTCTGTCCTCTAAAGGGTAAGTTTACATTCTACCTAGATCAATAGAGGTTTCTGTCATTTCATTTTAAGGATTTACTTATTTGAGAGAGAGAGCACAAGTTGGGGGGAGGAGCAGAAGGAAAGAGAGAATCTCAAGCAGACTCCGTGCTGAGCATGCAGCACGACGGGAGGCTTGATCCCAGGACCCCAAGATCACGACCTGAACCAAAATCAAGAGTCAGATGCTTAACTGACTAAACCACCCAGGCGCTCCAAGATTTCTGTCATTTTTTAATTTTTTCTAAGATTTTATTTATTTATTTGAGAGAGAGAGTGAAAGAGAGAGAGCATGAACAGGGAGAGGGAGAAGCATATTCCCCTGCCAAGCGAGAGCCCGATGCGGGGCTCGATCCCAGGACTCCAGGATCATGACCTCAGCCGAAGGCAGACACGTAACTGACTGAGCCACCCAGGCACCCCAAGATTTATGTCATTCTAAAAACCAATCTTCAAACGAACATGTAGTGATCCAGTTGGTATTTTCCCATCAAGGGCAGGGCTGTTTCGCTGGTAAAACGGTCAGTCAGGTGGAGGCCCAAACTCATGCACCAGCGGCTCAGTGATTCAGCTTCAGAGCTGTGGCTGCCAAGTCACTCCCAGCAGTAGCATGAAGACATGAACCAAGCATGTAGCTTCACACACACTGCATTCTGGAACAATACGGCTGGACAGTAGCTTGGCTTTACATGATCTTAACACTGAAGTCACCGTATCCCTCACGCGGCTATCAATCCCCATATCCTGCCTTTGAACATCTACAAGGTCAATGCAATGTCATATCTTGGAGCTGACATGAGCTGTTGGCCTGAACCTCCTCCAGAAAGTGGAATTTTGAGGCCACTGCAATCAAGATTTAACAAATGATGGTACCACCAAGCAAAGCAGGGCTTGGAGAAAGCTGATTGGTAGCAGGCAGGAATGATGGGCCTGGCTGGGAAGAAGAGATAAATGAAGTCACCTATACTGACTAGGGAATAACTCATCCCTGGAAGCAGCTATTAGGATTATAAGAGCCACCACTGAGCCAATAATGAAAGTCACTTAAGCCACAAACAATTATAGGCTAGATTCCCTACCATCTCAGCCTCTCCCCACTGTGAAGCCCTGAAAAGAAGCAGCACTCCATCAATGCTATATAATCTTATATTCTTAAACAGCCCTACTCTGCGGAAAAGGTCAGTGGTCTGGATGCCTGCCATCTGGTTCACTCGGCAACTAATTGTGTGATCCCGGGCTTAGTTTCTCTTCTAGACAGAGGGGCATAGGCTGGAGGGCCTCCGAAGGTCTGAGACTCTAGCTAAGCAGCAACCCCAGAAGGAGCAACAGGGTTCTTCGGGGCATTATGAAGCACCTGTCTGCATCAGAATTCAGTTTGCAGTAAATCCTGAAAAAATAGGTACGAACTCACAATAGTACGTCCTTTACAAATACCTGCATCTATAAAACACACCCACAGAAAAAGAGCTAGCACCTCCCAGGGACTCATTAGGACAAAACTCCGAAGTGTCAGCAAAGTAGCTGATTGCTTAGGGGAGGGAAACAGAGGGAATTTTTCTGGCTAGAGTGAATCCTCACCCTCTCTCCTGGTTTCTGAAGCCACAGCATTAAGTTTGAAACAATGGAAGGAAATTATTGTGGGCCTCAGTGGGCCTGTCGAAGCTACATAGGCCAATTTTATCAGTGTTTTCTGGACAAGAGCCATAGTAGATAGGTCTTGGCTTGGGCACGTTCCCAACTATTTGTTGGTCTCTGACACAGTCTAGAACCAGGAGGCTAAGGATGTGCTGAGAAGCAAGGCTCCCTTCAACAACCAGTCATGCATTTCTGTGCCAATGTGCGCACGGGACAGAAACAAACCCCGGAAATGGATCGGTTCAACTGCAGGGCTATCTAAGCCTCATCAAGCCTGGGAAGGGATTTATAACATATAAAGGCGGAGAATGCTTCAGAACAGTAAGAACAGGGCCAGAGTGCTTGGATTATCGTGTGACCAACATGCCAAGCGGTAACACGGACACTGACCAGGAGGATGACTCATTTATTGCAGACTTTATTTGCCAAAACTTCCTGACTGGATTGATACTTGAAATTTATAGAAGTTTAAAAACAGATTAGTGTGGCCCATGATAGCACATACAATACAGCCCTAGAGTTGTGTTCTTGGGTGTGCAAAGTAATCCCCATGTCCCCTTATGCATTCACCATTTCCTCCTCCAACCCCGCCATGCTCCCCCAACACCCCCCACCACCACCCCTGGAGGCCTTTCCAGGGCTCTGCGGCAAGACGAAATGAGCGGAGGGACTTGCTCTAGACCAGAGATAGGTGCTGTAGACATCTAGGTGGCCACGTTCAGGCAGGGACTGTCTATGCATTCTTTGAAGATGCACACAGATACATAGACTCTTAACAGCCAAATCTAAGTAACCAAATCTGTTCCCCAAAAGCCACAGGTAGAAATGAAAACAGTGGTTCTGTTGCAGTTATCCCTGAGCTGGCTTCATAAGAAACCGTATCTCATCAATCCCAAAGGTAAGGCTGAAAAATGAAAGTTGAAGATGTCCATTCCAATGCCTACACGAATGCTCTTGACCGAAGCCAGCCACAGCTTGATTGCATGTATTAAACCATTTCCAAAAAGTGCCATCGGCCACTTCCGCTGTCCACTCAGCAGTGATGATCACTTTAGACCCACAGGTGGGAAGGGGGTACATCTGCCCCATCGAGCCTCCAATTAGACCACTTCCCTAAGAACGATCAACAACCTAGACTTTTATAGAAACATACTTCACATCGCTCATGACTTTGAAGTCAGATTCACTATTATAACTTAGTCCTAAACAAGTTATAAAGTGGCCTTTTACATAAAATTTAACTTAGCAAATTAAAATATTAATCAACTCATTTTATTTGTAAAATTTGCAATCGATGTGAATCCATTTTAAAAAATGTGTCAAGAATAGCATACCTGCAAAGCTACCTGGTTGAGTGACCTTCAAACCCATATTTTGGTCCACTGCCAAATGCTAGACCCCTCTAACTGCTAGACAGAAATACCAGTCAGTCTTTGTAAGGATCTGCTTTGAATGATGAATGATCCTGAGCACAAGCATACTTTGAATAAAATGCAACCTAAGTACAGGATAGCCTGTACTTAACCTCTTCGTGCCTCAGTTTTTCTCATCGGTAAAATGGGTTTATGAGGATTAAAGGAGTTAATCCCTGTAAAATGCTGAGCACAAGGCCTGGCATACACTAAGCACTGTTTCTTTAGCTATATATTGAGCTAGTCCCCTCCGCCAGGGCTTCTGAATGTCTCCCCTTTAGGGATCGGATTCTACCTAAGTGCTCTGTAGCTTCAAATCCAGGACTGGCAAACTCAAATAGCTTTTGGCGCTTCCAAGTAACATAAATGGTTGAAGCCAATCAGGAATATATGTGTCGGAGCTCTGGAGTGTGTGCTTTGCTGCCTACAACCGGGGAATCTGCTGTCCTTTGCAACGAAGGCCCGGTGTTCCGAATCTTCAGATTTTAGGAGAGATACAGGCGACCAAACCAGATTTGCATGTAAACTCTCTTGAACGGTTTTTATCCCAATTTTTTAATCAGGGCCGTAAAAAAATACATCAGGCTGTACTCTGAGGTCACTGTCTGCGGTCCCCTAAGCAGTCAAGCTACTCTAGGACTGCTCCTGAGCTCCAGGTGGGCACTCCCCCACCCCCCACCCCTCTTCGCCTGGCTCAGATGCCTCCTGTCCAAAGGCACAGCCTCACCCTTCAACGCCATCCGCATTCCACGGGCCTCCTCCAGTACTTCCCCCATGTCGGCTCTGGACAGGGTCCTTCCTCTCTCCACCATGAGACAATTAACTACATGGAGAACTTGATGTGTAAAGACTTGAGAAGAAATACAGGAGATCATGCACCTTCGTTAGCTTGGAAAACTAGCCAAGCAGCTGATCATAGTAGAAAAGGTGGAGTTCAAATTTTCTGGCTAGAAATGGGTCCAATTTATAGTTGGGTGACAACAGCCGAGACGGTAAACCTGCCAATTTTTCTCGGCAGCTGTGGGTTTGAGGAGCTGAAGGCTATATCCTCCCAGGGTCGTTTTTCTGGGTGCTTTGAGTTCAGCACATATTTTAGCGCACATATTTAATGGGGACAGTGAGCACGGCAGCCCTGGGGCTGTATACTTTATGTCCTGTATTCACTGAGGAAGGGGGCCCCCACTGAGGCAGGGGTCCCATTTGGTATTTCGGGGTGTGGAGGGGGGTTGTCAGTCACTGCAATAAAGGCACTTGCTCTAAAATTGAAGTTCTCCTATTTAAAAAGAAAAACAAAAATTAGAAGTATTCGAACTGCTATATGCAGGTAAACCATTAGAAAGGCTAGAGAGACAAACTGGAATAAAGATAAATTAAGCCAAAATGTCATTTTCCATGATTTTCCATTTGGCTCTGACAAGGACTGAGAGAAGAGAACTACAAAAATCCTTTGCAAGGGCAAGGAACTTAAATCCAGAGGAAAAGGAAAGCAAACTGGGATTACTGCTTTAGCCTTTCCCCATCTTCCTTGTTCAGAGGTATGTAATCTTCAAGGATACCTTGTGGGGCCCACTATTGTCACTTAAATTAAATTCCTAGTGTACAATATTCATAAGACATCTTTACAAGATAAAGGCAACTATGCAAAGCTTTCTCCAAGAGTTTCCAGAAAATGTCACTCTGCAAATTTCACACTGCTGCCAGTCCCATCCTTCATCTGAAATTGAACAAAAAAAAGCAAGCTCTCGACCGCTCACAAACATAAAAAGTGCTTTAGAACCTTTGACATTCACTCTAACTTCATCCAGGTCGGCATGAGGAAATTAGTTGTGGATAATGTAGGCACGTTGGAGAAGAAAGGAGGACACAGCAAACGGTCACGAGTTATCTTGGCATCTTGCTTGTTATCTATCTTGTTGGTAAAGAGCAAACCTAGCCATTTCCTTCCTTCTACTGCTTCTGGTTAAAGACTGATGTAACAGGGGCGCCTGGGTGGCGCAGTCGTTGAGCGTCTGCCTTCAGCTCAGGGCGTGATCCCGGGGTTCTGGGATCGAGCCCCACATCAGGCTCCTCTGCTGGGAGCCTGCTTCTTCCTCTCCCACTCCCCCTGCTTGTGTTCCCTCTCTCGCTGGCCGTCTCTGTCTAATAAATAAATAAAATCTTTAAAAAAAAAAAAAAAGACTGATGTTACAAAATGAGGAAAAAATAGGAAATATGCTTTTGGTGGGCAATAACGGGAGCCTTGGCCAATTACCATGTTCCCCTTTCCAAAGTTTCAGTATCTGACCGGACAAATCAGGGCAGTCGGGAACACCAGACAGTTAAATACAGCTGCAAGGTAAGTAATCCTTCCAACACACCTCAAGTTGTTCCTTAAAATGTTTTCTGCAATTCTATTTCTACACTGAGGACCACGTCTGCCTTCCTCATGTTCTAAATCCACACTAAAAATACCTCTTCCTGGAGCACCTGGGTGGCTCGGTCGATTAAGCAAAGCATCTGGCTCTTGATCTCAGCTCACATCTTGATCTCAAGGTCCTAAGTTCCAGCCCCGCATTGGGCTCCACGCTGGTCGTGGAGCCTACTTTAAAAAAAAAAAAAAAAAGCCTCTTCCTGAACCCAGAGCACTGCGACAGAAAACCTCACCTTCAATTTAGAGCAATAATCCTCATGCCCCCCGTGCATGAATTTTGCTGAAATCCAAGAGTTTGGTGATTCTGAAAATGAAAAGTAAGAAGGTCTAACTCAGTCTCAGCTGCTCTGGTGATGTGGGTCTACCCACCCCTTTCAGGTCAGGTGAGAGCATCGCGCCTGTGAAGGCAGGAATTTACCGTCTTCACTTGAAACCCTGTCCCCACGGAGACTTTTCCATCCGTGCCCGTGTTCTGCTCTACTGTGAATTTGGTCCTAGCTCTGGGATCATCCAAACACCACCAACGACCCAGACTCGAACCTTCGATTTAGTTTCTCCTGGCTCGGGGATGGCAGTCTTACCAGATGCCAAAGCCCCTTGGGGTTCTTCATTGAAGAGTTAGGCTCCCACCCCCACCCCAGAAATATGCGCGCGCACACACAGGTCTGCATAAAATCACAGGGGTTCACAGGCCTGTAAAGTCTGACTGCACTAGATCAAGATTCTGTTCCAGGGAATCCTGCACTTCGTGCATGAACTTGAGTGAATCACCCTCCCTGGAGAAGCCATTGAAACTCTGTGAGGCCAAGAATTTAAGAAACTATTGTCATTCCTTTCTGAATTGTGGTTAATTCCTTTCCTTGGAGAGGATTCAGCCAGAGCTCTGCAATTAAGCACAGTAAACAGGCCGGGGAACATCGACATATCAATACAGGCTGTTTGGGTTTGGAAAGGCGGCCCTTCCCCCGGAGGCCTGGCTCCCGGCCAGCAGGGTGATGGCTGAGTGACAGGGCTACGTGCGCTGCGTGAGGGTGGCAGCCAGCCCACACCCGAGCACACCGCAGGGCAGACTGCGGAGGGAACCGGCACAGGGCGGCCCTCCCCCAGCGCTACCCGAGTCACCAGAGAAATGTTTTGAATAAGGGCTTCCTTGCACTTATGAAATCAGCAAAAGTCAGCCAGACTCAGGGTGAAGGACATTAAGAGAGGCGTTTAACCATATCCTTTCCGAGGCCTTTCTCTATATTGTAACAGCTGCTGTTTCCTGAGGACCTAGGTAGCCAGGTGGCACTTTGGGGAGGCGCTTTCCACATACCATCCCATTTCATTTCCTGATGGTGGGGAAGATGAGCAGCAGCCATCTGCCCGGAGTCTCCCTGCTCACAAGTTCTCAGGAGAATTCATTAAACCCCCCCACAACCTCCAAGGTATCTTCTTTGTATAGAAAAACAAATTCATGAGTAATCCTTAAGGCAATATGGGGGTAGGGACTCACAATATTTAACTTCTTTTAATGTGAGAAATAGTCTTATCAGAAAAACAAAACTTGACCTGCAGCTCTCAGAAAGGTTCTGAGCGTAAGAGAAAAACAAGAATGTTTGTGGTTGCAGGACTGTCAGAAAATTAAGTGTGGTTGTCCTTAAATTCTCATCTGCCATGAATCCTCAAACATGTAAAGGGAATCCATAACTCAAATATAATTGGTTAAGACAAGATTTTATAAATGGGTAATAAAAAAAAAAGTTACCAGTCAAAACACATCATGAAAAACGCCTTGAGACAATCTTCTTAAGCTAAGAAAAACCAGGCAAACACTTTACCTGCAATTCCCTAGGGACACTGCAACTATGCTGGAAAAAATAAAGTCAGAAAACTTTCTAGGAAGCCAGATCGTATATTTACATGTGCCCTTCAGCGCCTGGAAAAATATAACTGTTCAATGAAAGACATGACACACACAAAATCAGTTGGAATTAGAACTTGTGACATTCAGGAGACGCATTGGTTTACTGAACAAATATTTGTATAGTGCTTTACTACGCGCCTGACACTGTTCTAGGGGATTCATGAATATTCCCACATTCAATATTCATAAATATCCCCATAAGGCAGGAGCCATCCTTATATCCATTTTACAGATGGGGAAACTGAGGCACCAGGCGGTTCGGTCCCTTGCCTTCTCGAACCCAGTTAGTCTCGCTACAGAGTGTGACGCCTCCATCATCACGCCACGCTTCGTCAGCACTGCTGACCTAATGTCTAACATGAACCAAGTCATCCACTTTGGGGGGAACGGAGATCTTCAGTTCTACTTGAAGTATTTGAATCCCTCTCACCCTTGCCTAGCACCCTTTCCATAATCGTAGAAAACTATAAAGTGCAAAAAAAAAAAAAAAAAGACAAAAATATGAAAAAGAAGTGCTTGGTATTAAGTCTGTGACAGAAAGCTCCAAGGTGCTGGTGGAGGGGGAAGGGCAGTTAAGAAAAAGCACAGGGCAAAGGGGACTGACTCAGTCCTGGCAAAAAGGACCAGCCGTCCACACGGTCTTTGCTTCAGATACTCCCGCTGCAGGGCAGACTCTCTCCTCTCTGAACGCTCCGCAGCCCCAGCGCAGCCCACATCTGCTTTGGATGCAATCGCTCAACAATTAGCCCAGGTCATCCCCAGGCTGCTCTTCCCAGGCCCAGGTTCTATGGGAGGAAGTCGGCGCCTCGGGATCTTTCCTTGTTAGCTCAGGTCAACACCAGCCAAGGTTTTCACACTCATTTCAAAGTCAGAAGATAAATGACCGATGAAGAAAAAAATGTCAAGGAAATACAAAGTGTTTTTGTAAACAGACCAGCACCTGGTAAACGCAAAGGAATGCCAGAGATGAGATAAATTGTCCTTACTCACGCGCAAAGCTTGCTCAGGAGACAAGGCCAGGAGGACCGTGTTAACTGGAATTCACTGTATACAGAACGTTCTAAAAATCACGTTAACTAGAATACCCTGGATACAGACCCACTGAGGCTGAGAGGAGGGGTGAGATCCAGAAGGGTAACTTAGAGGAGTAGAAAGTAAAAGTCTCCTCTAAGAGCAAAGCATAAACTATTTTGGGGAGCAGCAAGGGGACTAGAAATAAAGGAGTGGCAGGCTCTGAATTTGGGGGACAGGGATCATTAATGTAGGTGTCCCATGCTCTTCCAAGATATATACAAAGCCCCATTTTACAAACAGAGGGTGACCCAAAGTAACTCATGGAACGTTATAGAACTAACGTGGTCTTTCCACCACTAAACACTGTTTCTAAAATACCAGGAAGCATCTGTGAACTGAAAACACGTCCTCTTATTTCCAGAGCAACCACTTCAACTCCAAGATCAAGCAACAAGGCTGATTCTCAGATGCCTCTCCTGGCTTATCAAATACAGACTCAAACCTTAAACTGAAAAATCAAAGGCCTCCATGCAGAAGTCAGAAAAGGCCAAGCAGCAGCTACTCTCCACCCTTCTCCAGGTCCTATCACTGACTCCCGTTGAGCTGGATTTGGTTGTCAGCGTTGCTCCCCACCCTCAAAGGGCTCCTCATCTCCGCCTTCTCAGGTCTCCTAGTGGGCAGCCATCCGACCCGGGAGGCCAGAGACCACCTTAGGCTTCTGTGTGGGATTCACAGGGAGCACATGATAGCACATAACCAAAGCAGGCTGCGCTTCCGGTTCATGCTCATCCAAAATCACGAGGCTCCTGTCCCCTTCCTCCCGGTGCCCTCAGCTCACGTGCTTGCGAGACTGTTGGGCACGTGGAGGGCGGCAACACCCTCCAGTCATTAACAAAGATTCTTCCTTCCCCCTCCATTTAACGTGAACGGGAGCGGGTCGGTTCCCAACTGCGTTCCAATTCTGGCTCTAGAAAATTCAAGCTTCCTTATACAAATGTCTTAACACGTTAACAGGTGGTAGGTTTTTCTCAAAAATCTCCCAAAAAACTTCACATGCTTGTATGTTCTCGTATTAGCAATGAAGAAACTCAGATCTGAGCAAACGACTGCACTCTGATTTTCTTGCTAACTGAGGAAGTGTGGGAAGATACAGCACCACCCTTGTTTAGCCTCCTCTTTTTCATTTTACTCGGGGTTTCTCAAACTTCAGCATGTGTGAGAATCACCTGGAAGACTCCGAGCTTCCGATTCATGGGGTTTGGGGAGAGGCACAAGAACCTGCCCTTACGGCAAGTTTCTAGACAACGCTGATGCCGCTGGTTCAATAACCCCACTTTGAGAACCATGGCTATTCTGTTGCTACTTTGCGCAACGCCTCACCCTAGATGATAAAAGACAGTAATCAGTCAACCGCGCTGGAGACTTTGGGGAGGGTGGCGGGTAGACGGAGAGGCGGTGGGTACGGCGGCAAGGGAGAGGAATTCCTCAGGCAGTTTCTGGCACAGGCGTGGCCGTGTGACTCCTAAAGCTGGCAGGACACATTCCAGTTGCAACGCAGCATCGCTGAGGATTACTGTCGTGTCAGCGCTGGAGCGTGAGCGCTGGTGGGAGTCTCTTCGGAACCAAGTATGAAGCACTGAGAGCACCTATTTGCCCTCTCAGATGGAAAGTCAGTCTCAATTTTCACTTAATTCCCTATTATCCCGGAGATGGATAAATATTGTATCCATGGTACAGATGAGGAAAGCAAGGCTCAGAAAACGGACTTGCCCAAGATCACAGCGAGATGAACTAAAATGTAAAATGCCCATCCTAGGGCCTAGTGGTAGGTACCAAATAAATTAAATTAAAATATAAAAATAAAAATCCGGGGCGCCTGGGTGGCACAGCGGTTAAGCGTCTGCCTTCGGCTCGGCGTGATCCCGGCGTCATGGGATCGAGCCCCACATCAGGCTCCTCCGCTATGAGCCTGCTTCTTCCTCTCCCACTCCCCCTGCTTGTGTTCCCTCTCTCGCTGGCTGTCTCTATCTCCGTCGAATAAATAAAATCTTTAAAAAAAAATAAAAATAAAAATAAAAATCCATCTCATTCATGTGAAGAAGTGGAGATGGAGGTCCTGAGACACCACTTGCCAGAACCAGGATCAGAGGCCGGGGTGTAAGCTCAATGCTCCTCGGTTTTCTCGCTTCCCTGCGCCAGACCCATTTGTATGAGCTGCCGGGACCCAGGCGTGACGTGCGTACCTTCTGGGGCCAAGAATAAAATTTCACAACTGAGAAAAAGAAACCTCATAAAGCCAAAGCCTTGTCTTTGAGATGCTCCTTCATAGCATGTTAATATAATAAAATATTTAAACACTTTGACATCAAATTAGGGGCCACACTGCAAAATCTTTTTTTCACCTAACAAAATATTTATAGCTTTTTTGACACCGTGACATCCTTTGAAATCAAAGTTCCTTTTGAAGATGAAGTTAAGCCAAGCACCTGTGAATAGTAAGAGACTATTCCAAGGCACCAAAAGTATATATCAAGCTTAACAGTCTCTGCCTTCAAGGAATTTATAAGTAAATGGAGGCTAAGGTAAGTAAGTAAATATAGATACATATGTATGTAGCAGGGAGGCTCGGACTGAGCTACCCAGAGAGCTCTGGGAAGCAGAAGCAAAGGCTGCGTGGAGAAGGCACTAAGATTCTGAAGAGAGGAAGACAATAGGGAAGTTCAGTGTGCTTGGCAAATCACCTTCTAGCATTTCAGGGAGCGGGAGGGAAGGAAGTGGGCCAGCAGGAGATTAAGTGTGGAAGGGTCAAATGGGTTCAGACACGGAGGGCCTGAAGCCACATGGTAAGAAGTTCGCAGCACAGACAGCAGACACTGGGATGAGAGCATTGGGTTTGATGAAAGCATGGAGACGACATGATTAGTGTTGGGTTTTGGACTACTTACATTCTGGCAAAATCATTCAAATGGATCACAGGGAGAACAAGAAACAAATGCAGGTGATTTATGGTTAAAATAAGTCTCTTTAAAATAATTCCCTCCTCAGGGATTCCTACTATGAAAACAAAACAAAATTTAAAGGGAAAAAAAAAAGAGACAAAACCTGAGGTTCCACAGTGAACCTAAAACGAAACAAAAACAAAAATCCAAAAGAGTCCCAAAATAGGCCAAATCTGAACCAATAATATTACATGTTCCTTCCTGAATATTCGATATTCTGTGCTTTAAAAAGGTTTTATTTAGGGACGTCTGGCTGGCTCAGTGGGTAGAGCATGGGACTCTTGATCTTGGGGTTGTGAGTGTGAGCCCCACACTGGGTGTAGAGAGTCCTAAAAAAATAAAATCTTAAAAGAAATAATTTAATAATTAAAATTAAGAATAAAAGATAAATAAAAAGGTTTTGTTTATCCACCCATTCCAGTCATTCCAATTAACCTGCAAAACAGTATGAATCCAAAAGAAGCCATCCAAAAAAGCCCAAAAGCACACACACAAAAATAACTGTCAGTTCTGTGTGGGGTACAGAGCTCTCAGAGTAACAGTCCCTCAGGTTTAACTAGAAAGATGGGGAGAAAGTGGAGGGGGCGTGGAAGGAGGGGCACAGGCAGAATCTTCGTTCTATGCTTTGTCTGGAGAACACAGAGCAAGCAAAGAAGTTCGGACTAATTCAAACCGTATGTCCTTACTACCTCCAAGCAATGCTCTGAAGAGTATTATCCTGAATACTTCCAAACAACTTCACGCTCCCCCAGCAGAGCCAAAAATAGATGTCACTGACACCTGGACTTGAGTTTGTCATTTTGTTTTCTTCCCAGTGAAAAAATAACCAAGACTCCCATCATATTCTTTGATCCTTTCCATCTTGGAGCTTTTTTTAATATGGTAATAGCATTTTGGCCTCATTTTGGAAGGAAAAATAATATTTAGTATAAAATAGGCACATTTTTTCCAGAACTTGAGAAACACTGATAACTCTGTCTCCTGAAGGATAAAAAACTGGAATGGCCTAATAAGGAGGTATTAACATGGCACAGAACTTGAGGGACACTCACTGAGGAGGTACCAAATGCATCCAGTCCAAGATCTGAAAGCCTGCATTATCCGACTGTACATCCCCATGTCCATACACCCCCATGTCCGTAAGGCTGGGATCGAGTTGGGGGAGGGGGTGAAAAATATAACCCTCAGTCACTCCCAGCTCACCACACCAAGAATAGGAATGTAACCCACCCATTTTTGATTGAGAATCAAAAGAAGATACAAAATTAAGGTAAGTGCCACCCTGGTTTAAGATTGAAATAATTGAGGGAAACGGGGTATAAATTCTATGTATAATGAACCAAGCTAACTAATCTCGCTTGGCAAACAGACACATGGCTCTGAATCAGAGCCAAATCAACGGCTCCTGGCCACCTGCCAAAACCGAATTCCTTAGTCTGGCATCATAAAATGATTTGTCTGTCGCATTTACAATTCCAGTGCCTCTGGATTCCACTACCCGCTGGGCACCCCTGGCAGGAGCCCAGCAGAATACATCTGAACTATCATTACCGTCAGAACGTCAGCATTTGACAAACACTAGAGAAAAATGACACCCATTTCTTAGAGCAATATTAGTTAACTACAAAGTGATACTACAAAGAACGGTCAAATCTGTTGCTGTAATAATTAACAAAGAATGAATAACCTTCTCCATAGTGCTAACCTGCAAGCTGCTTCCTGGGTGCTCAATAGACTTGGGTCAAAATGTCACTTAATGTACCCAAGGCCACAAAGGTGTGTCAGAGGCAGAGGTCTTGCCAAACTGAGTAAACGTGGCCCACAGGCAAGGTCCTCCACGTTTTATCCTGAAGGGCACAATACTGGGGTGCTAGGAGATGCTTCTCATACGTGCTCTGCTTGTTATGGGTTAAACTCCACCCCACCTTTGAGCTTCAGCAGAAAAATCTTCCATACATGGTATGTTTTCAGAACGGAGTTGTAACATGCAAGGCTGCTTGTTATTTACAAATTTGAAATTTTTCTAGCCAGAGTCAGGATACAGGAAGGAATTTACAAATTTTGCTTGAGCTGAGCAAGGTCAGAAAGGAAAATAATTCATGACACCCAAAAGTCGAATGCACTTAATTCCACCTAAGGGTGTTTATCAATCTTAAGTCATCACTACATTCAAAATTCCCAAATCACATGCTGATGTGGTTGAATTAACTGAAAGACCCTGTCTCCTAGTCTGACTCAGGAAGCAAGCCCCTCTCTAAAGCACCTTCCTTTGCTCAGGCCCAAGACACACCCCAATCCCTTCTCGAAGGCTTGCGTAAGACCTCATCTCTCCAAATATAAAAACACCTTACCTGCTGAGTGATTGACGGGCTTGATGGGTGTGATTTCCCATACCTCTCTAGCTCTAAAGACCTGTGTTATTAAAGGTCTGTGTATTTTTGGTCACTTATTTTAAGTATATTTTGGTCACTTCTCATTTTAAGTAAACAGAGAAATTGCTGAAAGCCCAAAAAAGAGAAAACAAACATGACAAATCATTGTACAAGGGGACTGTTTAACCAGAAAAAAGGAAAGCAAAGTTGGTGACAACTATCTCACCCCACTCTGTTTTCAGCATACTTCTTCTTTAGGTAGTTTTATAATCGCTTTCCACCTCCCTTTGCCTGTCCGTGTACAGGTCCACTGCAGTGCAAGGCATTTAATTATTAGTGAATAAATAAATTAAACTGATACCTGTTGATCTGCCACTTCACTGCAAGCAGATAAGGTATGGTGGAGTGGCCAGGGGCCCAAAATTGAGCAAAAGAAACTATAAGGTAAACACACACACACACACACACACACACACACACACACACACCACACACACACCCTACTGTCTTCTCCTTGCTCCTAAGTGTCATTCAACAAAATAGCCCAAAAACATTATGAAAACTCACCCAATGGGGAAACCTGCTTCCCGGTCACTGAGGTTGTATCCTATAAATTATTTCCTTGAATTAATATCCTTCCTCCAGGAACTAAATTATTTTTAAAAACAAAACCTTTTCTAGAAATTCCTCACATTCTTACAAGAAGATATTCCAGTGCTTCAAACTCAGTGTCTCCTCCCCCTAAAATATCTTATTCACAGATAGACTTTTAAGATCGTAATTACAGAGACACTGTGCATGGTGTCTAGTCCTCAAAACACCATGCTCTAAGAACTGGACCTTTCGTCGGCCCTGGCAACTGTGGTTTCATATGATTCTACATTCCCACTACCACTCTCAACCCAGGCTGACAGGTCCCCTGGACCAAGGTGAAACCATCAGACTTTACTCCAGAGAATGAAAACAGGGATTCTGGAATGTTAGTCAAGGCTCTGTGGCTGAGGTGGCCATTGTGAGGCAGCCATCTTGAGCCATATGCATGGAGGGGCGGCCAAAGCTAGATGGTAAGCAGATTGGGGTTGAAATCAAGTGCACACGCAGACGAGCAAAGATGAGGGCCATAAAGCTCCGGAGGAAACAACTACCACACCAGCTGTCCTTCGGACTTTCGGGTTCCTAGTTCATGGCCCCAGTCTTCTATGAACCCTGATTGCATTTCCTGCCCTTGGGTCCTGAGACATATCCTGATCTTTGAAGTATATTAGGCCATTTTTGCTTAAAGTACCTTGCAACCATGATAAGCTCCCTTGAGTAAGAGATATTCCCAATATCACATGAGAAGGGTGGGCTCAGCAGCAGAGGAACAAGCCCACCACCTTGCAACACACTTTCTTTTATTCATAACTTCTTGCTGTGTCATCTTTTGTCTGTGCTGCCTCGCGAGGACTGATGCATCTGTTCACAATACAACTGTCCAGAACTACTCCAGTCAGGGAGCCTAACAACCAACCCTGTTACCAAATACTTTTCCTGCACAACAGTAGGAAAACGTTAGCCCAGCGCTCCGCTTTCTTCTTCAGTGTTTGGGTTCTGCCTTTTTGCTGTTTTAAGCTTGAGAATTAGTCGAGTGGGAACTACAGGATCCTATAATTCGAAAGTACATGGGAAAGGAAACTCTAGGAGGCAGGGATTATGCCTGTTTACCTTGGTATCCCCAGCCCCTACGCAGTACCCCACACAGAGCGAGCGCCACTGCACAAATCAAAGGACGAAAAGGAGAATAGTCAAGAACACGAACTCTGGAGTCAGATCTGGGTTGGAATTCTAAATCTTCTGCTTACAGCCTTGTAACATTCAGAGGGGCACAGAATTCCGCTGAGAATTTTATGTACGTTATCTTATTTAATGCTCCTTCCCCCAGAAAGCTTTAAGGTATTATTACCCCTCGTTTTACACTTGGTGAAAAGTAAGCAACTTACCTGAGGCCACAAAGTTCCTGAGCTGGAGCCTAAGCCCCTAACAACCTAGGATAAACGGCTGTTTACCACTCACTTTGTGACCTTGGGGAAATGATTTAATCACTCAATTTGCTGAAGATTGTGGTTCTGAAGACTAAATCAGATAGACAGTGTTTATAAAGTGCTTAGCACAGTGCCAGACGGGCAAAATGCTCAATAAAAAGTAGTTATTGTTCTTAAAGTTACTAAATAGTGAGCCTTCAGTGAGATGCTTCAAGCAGGAGAACATTTGGTTCTATAAATTACACGTTCTCTGGAAAACAGCCATTTCCAAGATCGAGGCAGCCAAAGCAAAAGGAGCAAATGATGACCAATATTTATCTTGGATATGGTCTAAATTCTCCAAAAGGGAGTTATAGATAAGAAATCTCTTGATAGCCTGAAAGCAATGACCATGCTTGCAGTTAGGGGGCGCCATGCTGCTGTGCATTTTAGGAAACCACTTCCCCAAAGGGTCTCCAGCACCCTTGGATTTTTTCCCAACAAAGTGGAGAAAGATAAATTCTGACTGGTAACAACTTTTTTGGCACGAAGAGGGGAAGCCTTTAATATTTCTTTCCATTCTCTTTCACAATTTCAACTTTAGGTCCAACATATATATTTCTATTTTCTTCCCAATGCCTTTGCTTTTGCTTTTGCTTCACTGAGATAAAGGGCATTCTTGCATTATCCGATGACCTTTAAAAGTCCAAGGAAAAAAAGTATTTAATTAGGATGATCGGGTTAATAGACATAACCCCAAGAAATATCTAAAAAACAACTGGTCTAAAACAAATGTATAAATTGGCGATTATTGAAAATGGGTCATAAGAGGATAATTCATTACACTCACCTCTGTACCTCACATACATGTTTGAAATTTTCCATAATAACCCATTACAAATAAATTTTGAAAATAAATGTACACATTCTACCTTTTCTACTGAAAACCTACTTGGAGGGTGCGGCAGGAAACTTGGTTTATATCACAGCTCTGGGAAGGTGGAGTAAGGCACTCAGTTTAGGGAAGAGAAGAAAGTTAAACTAACGTGAAACTAATATAAATCACTTAGAGAAATGCTTTAATAAGACCCAAGGCCACAGAGCTAAGGAGAACTGTATAACAGGCAACTCAAACTTTTTATTTTTGACTCTAATAATTGTTTGCTCAAGCCTGGTTTTACATTTGGCTCCAGTTGACCACGGAATATCCCAACCTAGAGGTGATTTTTCTAAAGGACGGGAATGAAGAGCTTTGTGCCAAAACAACCAAAGAAAAGCTGGAGATCTAGGTATGGATAGAAGATGCACTTCTCTTTTCAATTCAGTCACCTTCTGAAAGGGTTAACTGAGAAGTTATTTGTTCTACCCAGAAGATAATCTATAACTGAAGAATCTTATCTAGAGATCTTTCTTTTTCCTCACCCAGACGTACACAGTGTTTCTCATTCAATTTGTCGAGTCCAATTCTAGCCTACAACCCTACCACGGACAGTCCTTTAAGTCAAAGGTAAACACAAATACTTAACTTTCAAATTTGTTAGTGACATCTTCCTACCAATTAATTCTGACCTCCCTCTGAGCAAATTAGGTTTCTAGAAGGCTGGGGGTAACATTCTTAGCACCTGAGTTGAAATGAAACTTGAAAAACTGATAAGAAGCCATCTGCTCTTCCAGATTGAAGCAACAAGCACTTCTGTAACACTGAGGCTAGCCCTTCCCCCCTGCCATTCCCACCCCGGGGAGGGGAGGCAAGGTCACTCGGCGCAAAAACAAAACTAACCAAGACAAATGGCTTTCTAATCACCCAAATGATAAAAAGAGGAAAGAAACACTTCAACGTCAATCTTTTACAGAGTCCAGGTAACTGAATTTTCCCCAAATCAAAATAAAATTTAGAAAGCAGCATTTTCTCCCAAGATTTACTTTATTTGTGTCTGATTAGTAAGTGTTCTCAGACATTTTATTCATCTCCCCCTGGCTTGAAAGGCATGCAGCAATGTCTTTTCTCCCCTACACTGTTCCCCCACTCCAACCTCTTCCTTTCTACACATTTCCAGTCTTCATTACTTGCCCTTTATTACAAGTGTCCCCTGAGTCTATGAGACAAATGAGACGATAATGGTATGATTTATCAAAGGGTCAATCTCGAACTGAGAAATACTACATGTCTTATTAAAGAATGGTGCACCTTTCTCCTCATGGTAGGATGCGCTGCCTCGCTGTGTTCAAGGAAAAGTTTTCTACAGCTCCGAGTGCCCCTTGACCAGTCCGCAATAAAAGTGCAAATCACTCAGAACTGCCACTGGAAAATTATCATTTGTGGGAAAGACTGAGTAGCTGGACTATCCCAAAGTAATGTACATGGACCAACATCGTGGTACTCCATGTTCCCACAGTCCTGCCAATCTACCTGGAAGTGTTTCCAAGATAAATTACCACCCAGGGAGTCACTTCTGGCTGGGTGAACAAAAACCTGGTTTCTTTCCAGAGGTACTTGACTACCTTCTCCCCATCACTTCACTAGTTGCTTTTAGTGGGTCTGATAGCTAGGAAAGGGAAGGTGGTGGTGTAGGGCTCAGCACCGGGAGAGAATTTTCTAATCTCTAACAAGCCAAGGGTGCCGCTCAAAAGTGAAAAGCAGCTTTACTCTTTCACAGGTCAGACTTTCTTCACACCTGCTAAACCCCACACCCCGCATCCCACACTGAGAAATCACAACTGTCTCCAGAATTCCTGAAGAGTGTTTTTTTTTTCTTTAAGGAATAGCCTCTGAACACAACGAAGTACAATAGGTGACTTTAAAGTGGCCATTTAATATCATGAATTCACACGTGTCTCAGATCATACGCAATGTTTCCAATAACCTGTCCCTCATCCGGACGTTTGAGAACCTTCACGTATTAAAATCAGACCAAGAAAAACCACAGCTTGTCCGGTTCGTACCACCCACCGGACCCATTATTTCAGTTAACAGAAGGTCATCGTAATGATACACCTGAGTCCCTTAGCACGGATTTTAGCTCGGAGGAGGGGTGGGGGAGGGGGAGCCAGACCGACTGCTCGCTTCTCGGTGAAAAACTAAAGTTCACTTGCAGCCCTGCGAAGGCAACAGACAACGGGCTCCGACTGTCCCCAGTCCCCGTCCCCGCGGGCTACAGCGGCGGCGGGGAGCCCGCGCGCGTCCTACCTTGGACCTTTCCTTGACGTAGTATTTGCCCAGCCGGCTCCCGCAGTACAGGACAAGCCTGTCGATGAGGGACAGGAGGAAGCTGATGGCCTCGCAGCCCTCCTCGTTGCCCCCGATCCACGTGATCTGGTCGCCCCGCAGGTGCCGCTTGGAGACTCCGGCGCGCGGCCCAGCCAACTGGCCGTCCCGCAGGGCGCCGTTGCAGTGCAGCTGCTTGACGCGTTCCAGAACGCAGTCGCCCACCACCTCGCCGAGGAAGTTGTCCAGGTAGCAGAAGCCGACCTCGTGCAGACAGGGCACGATGTACTCCAGGGCGATTTTCTCCAGATCCAGCCTCATGATGTGTCCCAGGGGCATCTCGCCCTCAGAGCCGAGCTCGGGGATCCCCAGCGTGCACTGAGACCCGGAGCGACCGACGCGCGCGCGCAGCCGAGGCGCGGGGAGCGTGGCCCGGGGTTCAGCTACCTGCGGTGGCCACCGTCCCCGAGCCGCCGCCGCGCCAGGGAGAGGGGAAAGTTGCTCGAAACTCTGGGAGGAGGAGCCCTTCAGAGACCAGTGGGAGTTGCGCGGGGCTCCACGGCCCGGCGCCGGACTGGCTCAGTGAGGAGTCGGAGGGCCCCTTTTGGAGATGCGGAGCCACCACTGGTGCCGCGGCGGCCCCAGGCGGGGAGAGGCTGAGGTCCAGCCCCCAAGCCGGCCGCCTCTGCGCGTCACGGGCCCCGCCCCGGCCCCGCCCCGGGTCCGCCTCCGGGACAGCCCTCCCCGGGCCCGTCACCGGCTCCCCGACTACCGCTGCCCGGCGCCAGCCTTGGTTGTTTGTCACTAGAGGAGGGGCTGGAGAACAGACGGAATTTTTAGACTGCGATCGATTTACATATGTTTTGCATAAAATCCCATCACAAACTTGAAAACCTGGATCCCAACTCTGAAAATGTAAATGAAATCAGCACACTTTACGGCCACGTTCTGGGCTGGTCACCTCTCGAACAGATTAACAAACTCCGAAACGAGTATGCGTATTTAACAGTAATCGCGTCTAGCTTTACCTGGTGCCTTTCCTTATTCCCTTTGCCTCTGCTGTTTGACCCAGGTCAGGAAACTCAAGCCACTGAAAGATTAGGAGAAATTCAGTTTTAACTAAAATTAAACATTTCCCTAACCCCTGTGTCCCCAAAGCCCTGTGTCCTCTCAGGGCGAGGGCGGGGGGGGGGGGGG
>NW_024426230.1:10555813-10603762 GCF_017311325.1 Ursus maritimus
TTTAGTGGGTCTGATAGCTAGGAAAGGGAAGGTGGTGGTGTAGGGCTCAGCACCGGGAGAGAATTTTCTAATCTCTAACAAGCCAAGGGTGCCGCTCAAAAGTGAAAAGCAGCTTTACTCTTTCACAGGTCAGACTTTCTTCACACCTGCTAAACCCCACACCCCGCATCCCACACTGAGAAATCACAACTGTCTCCAGAATTCCTGAAGAGTGTTTTTTTTTTCTTTAAGGAATAGCCTCTGAACACAACGAAGTACAATAGGTGACTTTAAAGTGGCCATTTAATATCATGAATTCACACGTGTCTCAGATCATACGCAATGTTTCCAATAACCTGTCCCTCATCCGGACGTTTGAGAACCTTCACGTATTAAAATCAGACCAAGAAAAACCACAGCTTGTCCGGTTCGTACCACCCACCGGACCCATTATTTCAGTTAACAGAAGGTCATCGTAATGATACACCTGAGTCCCTTAGCACGGATTTTAGCTCGGAGGAGGGGTGGGGGAGGGGGAGCCAGACCGACTGCTCGCTTCTCGGTGAAAAACTAAAGTTCACTTGCAGCCCTGCGAAGGCAACAGACAACGGGCTCCGACTGTCCCCAGTCCCCGTCCCCGCGGGCTACAGCGGCGGCGGGGAGCCCGCGCGCGTCCTACCTTGGACCTTTCCTTGACGTAGTATTTGCCCAGCCGGCTCCCGCAGTACAGGACAAGCCTGTCGATGAGGGACAGGAGGAAGCTGATGGCCTCGCAGCCCTCCTCGTTGCCCCCGATCCACGTGATCTGGTCGCCCCGCAGGTGCCGCTTGGAGACTCCGGCGCGCGGCCCAGCCAACTGGCCGTCCCGCAGGGCGCCGTTGCAGTGCAGCTGCTTGACGCGTTCCAGAACGCAGTCGCCCACCACCTCGCCGAGGAAGTTGTCCAGGTAGCAGAAGCCGACCTCGTGCAGACAGGGCACGATGTACTCCAGGGCGATTTTCTCCAGATCCAGCCTCATGATGTGTCCCAGGGGCATCTCGCCCTCAGAGCCGAGCTCGGGGATCCCCAGCGTGCACTGAGACCCGGAGCGACCGACGCGCGCGCGCAGCCGAGGCGCGGGGAGCGTGGCCCGGGGTTCAGCTACCTGCGGTGGCCACCGTCCCCGAGCCGCCGCCGCGCCAGGGAGAGGGGAAAGTTGCTCGAAACTCTGGGAGGAGGAGCCCTTCAGAGACCAGTGGGAGTTGCGCGGGGCTCCACGGCCCGGCGCCGGACTGGCTCAGTGAGGAGTCGGAGGGCCCCTTTTGGAGATGCGGAGCCACCACTGGTGCCGCGGCGGCCCCAGGCGGGGAGAGGCTGAGGTCCAGCCCCCAAGCCGGCCGCCTCTGCGCGTCACGGGCCCCGCCCCGGCCCCGCCCCGGGTCCGCCTCCGGGACAGCCCTCCCCGGGCCCGTCACCGGCTCCCCGACTACCGCTGCCCGGCGCCAGCCTTGGTTGTTTGTCACTAGAGGAGGGGCTGGAGAACAGACGGAATTTTTAGACTGCGATCGATTTACATATGTTTTGCATAAAATCCCATCACAAACTTGAAAACCTGGATCCCAACTCTGAAAATGTAAATGAAATCAGCACACTTTACGGCCACGTTCTGGGCTGGTCACCTCTCGAACAGATTAACAAACTCCGAAACGAGTATGCGTATTTAACAGTAATCGCGTCTAGCTTTACCTGGTGCCTTTCCTTATTCCCTTTGCCTCTGCTGTTTGACCCAGGTCAGGAAACTCAAGCCACTGAAAGATTAGGAGAAATTCAGTTTTAACTAAAATTAAACATTTCCCTAACCCCTGTGTCCCCAAAGCCCTTGCTGGATATTATCTGATTGAACCCTGAAAATGCTGTATTTTGCTTTGCTGGATGCTTTCATCGACTTCTCTTTCAAGCTGCTTACTCAAATAGGGTGCTCTGAAAGTCTGCCTTCAGAATTAATCACATGTTCATGTAACAGCCATCTAGGTGTATCCCCCAAAAGACAGACTAAATTCTAGGTCTCCAACCTCACTTTTTCTACAAGAAACTACACTTACACAGGAGGGATGGACACCACCTAAAAGACTTTTTAGTTATCCAAAGGTAAGCTGACTACTTTATGGATTTTTTCATTCCCTTTCCTACCGAACCCCAGAGATTAGAATCAGGGAAAAAGATTCGTAAATGGCATGCAAAGTCATTTCCATATTTTCCATATTTTAAATTTTACATTAGATTGCATTCAGGTTCTTCATTTAAATTGAACAAAAGAATGTACAAGTTTTACAGGTATTGTATATTTTGTACACAATCCTCTACAGCTTTTCCACTTTTCCTCTCCTTCCAATAGCCCTCGCTGCTCTGCATGCTAGGGGAGAGATATGAAAGGAAGCGACAGCGAAATCCAAGCCGAGAACAAAGAGTAGAATAGGCAAGGCGCTGCTGCTACATAATGGAAAGAAACAGACAGGGGCACTTGGTGGAGTAAGAACCAGAGGAATGTTCCAGAGGAGCGGTCAGTAAGAAACCTTTGGTGAAACTTCTGTTATCCTGAGAGGAGGTTCTCTGCCAGCATGGTGATTAGTTGGCACCGTCAGCATAACCCTTCAATAGGAGCCGCAGCAACTGGGGTAAAGTCTTGACTTGGCCAGCCTCAAGGCGCTGTTGTCCAAATTTCCACAGCAGCTTCATGATGACAGGAGCCCATCATCCTGGGACACCACCCCCCACCCCCCCAGCGCCTGGCACCTAGTATGTGCCTAATAAATAGTTCCTGGGAACCTGGTGTGCAACCCTGAGCCATGGCAGCCTCCACGAGGGTTTGGGGCATGTCTGGACTTGTCTGAAAGGCTACAAGAAGGGTCTATTTGCTTGAGGACCTGGGGAACGTCCCCAAAGAGAAGTCACTCGAAGAGTGTCTGGCAGATCAGGCTGGTCCAGAATAAAACCGCAGAGGCCAGTGAAGGAGGCAGTCAGGCATTCTGCAGGGTATTTGTCTCTTGGCTTTGTCTCCCCATCCAGCCATGGTAAGTGTTCACGTCCTGGGAGCAGGAGCCCTAAAGCAAAAGCTGAAGGACTGACTGTTCGTCTGTGGCAAAGAGGGAAATGGAGATGCCATACCGAAAGGGAGGAAGGCCCTTCTCCCAGCTCTGCTTGATCCCCCATGTAGCCAGGAACTGCTCTGGCCTATTCAGCGATCTCCTCCAGGGGCATGATGGATAATGGGATCACCAGGAGAGAGATGGTCTGAGGTGGCCTGAATAGGGGCCCTGGTAGGCCGCGGCTTTTAGCGTTTGCCACTTTGGGGTCTATTGTAGACCTCAGAATTAGATAGCCTTGAATGAAAAGAGGAAAGATAATACTTGGTAGCTGGCTGAAATTTTTCTGGCGAAAACTTCTCTGCAGATACACCTGACACTCATAGGAGTAACTAGGAGGGAACTTACAGAGGCCTGGAGATCTATAGCAGCAGGTGGGGAAGTGGCGGTCAGCAAAATACAGAAAATTGCGTACCCATCTCCCAGAATGAACATATTAACCCGGGACTTTAAATCGCAGGACTGGGTAAATTTGGCTTACTGGACAACTAATGTTTCAATCGTTTTAAAGTTGTAACTAGTCTAGTTGTAACTAGAGCAATAGTCTATGAACAAGTTCTGGTGACTGACGGCCTTCAACCATTCTAGATGATTTGGTTGCACAATGTGGGCAGTTTAGAAGGGTATTCAATCCCTCGCCACCCTTCCTGCTCAGCAAGGGCGCCTATTAATGAATCAAGGTCCCTCCGATCCACTTGGGGCTGCCATCACCACACTTGGTGAAGGAGCCTGAGATAGTGTGCCTGGCAAAAAGCACAGTGTGTGATTACACAGAGGGGTGCAGACAGGCTGGAGCCATGTGCAGGCTTGGAGGCTGAGCCTCAGAGTGGCAAACCCCAAGCTACGTGTTAAAGTATATTTGTTTTCGTTATTTGCCCATTAATTTGTGGCATTATAATATTAAAATGCTTTTCATATTTATAACTAAAACAAATTAATGTCCATATCATTTAATTACAATAATACTGTCTTCCAGGGTACATCTGCAGGACAAATGCCATCATTTTCAAGCATGTGGTTGAGTCAGGGAGAAAGAAGCATGTTGAATTTCCTTGCCTTAGAATGTGAACTGAAAGGGATCCTAGTGGTCACTCAGACCAACTTCATCTTCCTACAGATGAGAAAACCAAGGTCCCAAGGGGTTGGACATCAGCTCTTAAGTAAGAAGTCTCTGGTAAGTAGGAGAGGGAACCTCAAATGCCTCTGCCTTCTCGACTAGAAAAAGAGAGCACTCACTCTCATCCTGTTATGTATTTGGGTCTTTTTTTTAATTGAGGTAGAAGTGACAAAACATAAAATTAGATCATTTAAAGAGAACAATTCAGTGGCACTTAGTACACTCGAATGTTGCATAACCACCGCCTCTGTCTAGTGCCAAAACATTTTCACCCTGCCAAATGAAAACCCTGTACCCCCTAGGCAGTTACTCCCCAGGTCCCACCTCCCCCCCGCCCCTGACCACCACCAGTCTGCTTTTAATCTGGCTAGTCCCCATAAGTGGAACCTGGGACATGGGATCTTTTGTGACTGCCTTCTTTCACTTGGCATGTTTTCCAGGTTCATTCATGTTATACTTTATTCCTTTTTACGGTTGAATAATATTCCATTGTATGGACGTACCACTTGTGTTTATCCATTCATAAGCTAGTGGACATTTGGGTTGTTTCCACCTTTGGTTATTTTGAGTAACGCTGTTATAAGCATACATATGTGAGTATTTGAGTATCTGCTTTCAATTCTTCTAGGTATATATTCGGGAGTGGAATTGCTGGGTCATATGGTAATCCTATGTTTAACTTTCTGAGGAGCCACCAAACTGTTTTCCACGGCAGCTGCACCATTTTACATTTCCACCAACAATATGGAAGTGTGGGAGAGTTCCATCACTTCCTTTTTTTTTTCTTTTCTTTTTTTTTAGAGAGGGAGAGAGAGGCAGTGGGGAGGCGCAGAAGGAGAGGAAGGGAGAGAATCTTAAACAGGCTCCACACCCAGTGTGGAGCTTGACGTGGGGCTAGATCCCACAACCCTGAGATCATGACCTGATCAAGAGCTGGACACTTAACTGACTGAGCCACACAGGCGCCCTCCTTTTTTATCTCTGATAAATACTGTCTACATTTCCTTTGCTCTTTCAGTGTCCTGCTATCCCTGAGGTTCCCTCTCTCCAAGCTGCTACCCGAACATTCTTCCTTGTGTTTTTGCCATGACACATCAAGAGGTTGATCGTTACATTGAATGACCTGAATATGAGCAAGAGCTATCTTATTTGCAACATTTGCCACATTCCAGGCACTGTGCTGAAGTGTTACAAATATTACTTCCATTAATTCTGATGACACCACCAAGAAACAGGTACTACTATTATTATTCCACATTGTAAAGATGATGAAAAGGGGGACATAGAGAGGCTAAAGAACTTGTTCAAGTCACAAGAGAGAGTATGACCGCACTGGACAAAATCAGAGGATGCCAATGTAGTAAGATCAGGGGGAAAATCATTTGGGGCCACTTGCTTGGCATAGCAATGTTTTCGCCCTTAAATACTCTTTTTTGTTATACCTCTTAATTATAACACTCTGCAGTGACAATTTTAATTATTGGTTCCCTTCCTGATATTTTGTGCAGAAGGGAGATAAGCAAAACTTACCATAAATTATTTAGTCAACTGCATTAAGAGTAATCTTCCAAACCTCCAAACTACAAATTAGGATTTGCTCCTTGCTCCATTCTACCAATCATGTCCCAGTGATTCCAGGAATCCCACATAAATCCAGTGATATACAGTCTGTTGACACTAGTCAAGTAGTCCTTGGTAATAAGCCACACCTCAGTCCACTTCCGTGGCTTACCCCTCAGGACACAGAAAGTGCATTTAATTTAAATGGAGCTGGTGAAACAAGAGAGTGCCAGAAGGGAATTTATGCTCTAGCTCACTGCTATGAATTGGGTTTAGAGAAAGGTGCATACGATTATGTCCCATTCCTGTGACTCAAGCCATCCTACTCCTTTCCAGATCTAGGGGGATGGCAAAGAAAGTGACTTTCTATATGGGTTCTTTTTTTTTTTTTTTTTTAGAGGGGGGGTAGGGGCTGAGGGAGAAAGAATATTAAGTAGGCTCCACACCCAGCACAGAGCCTGACCTGGTCTCGATCTCATGACCCTGAGATCATGACCCGAACCTAAATCAAGTTGGAGGCATAACCGACTGGCCACCCAGGCGCCCCTATATGGGTTCTTAATTGCTTTAACATATGGAGAAGCTTAAGCCTCTCTCATTTTATCTTTGATAATTCAGCCAATGTGCAGATTCGGGGAAGTGTGAAATATCAGGAATCTTCATTAATATTTTCCAATTCAACTCCTGCTTAAGTTGAAAACATTTTAAAAGCATTTGCTCTGGCTAAAAACGTGACACTGATCATAAAAATACAGCAGGGTCAAGTTTATATTAATATGGAGTACTTTAAAGAATGTTTTATGCTTAATTTCATAAAGCCTTTTCTAAAAGTGTTTTCATTCATTAGAATCTCACATCTTAATGTATCATATTTTTTTAAGATTACATTTATTTGTCAAAGAGAGAGCACAAGCAGGGGGAGCAACAGGCAGAGGGAGAAGCAGGCACCCCACTGAGCAAGGAGCCCAATGCAGGACTTGATCTCAGGACCCCGGGATCATGACCCACGCTGAAGACAGACGCTTAACAGACTGAGCCACGCAGGCGTCCCTTAATGTATCATATTTTTAAGAACGTTTTTATTTTAGAGTAGTTTTAGATTTATAGGAAAGTTGTGCCCCATGCCCAGTGCCCCCTATTAATATACGATTTAGTACAGATATGGTATATTGTCACAATTTATGAACCAATATTGATACATTATTTTTAACAAAAGTCCTTATTGTATTCAGATTTCCTATGTTTTTACCTAATGGCCTTTTTCTTTTCCAGGATCCTGTTGAAACTGCCCAGTGGTTGAAATGAGTTCACAGTGTTTTTAGGAAAGTGTAGACCAAGACAGTCTTTCCAGTCCTTGGGCTTCTGCAGAAACTTCCAGTGATTCCCCAGGGTAGGAAGGAATGGATAACAATAGAAAGAACATGTCTTCTTCCCATCCTAACAGCCCGTTGTGGTGGCTGAACCTTGGTGGCACAGTTGAGAGACCCTCTCTGTACAACCAGGGGTCTCTGGGGTTCGGGTCACTAATCCCTCCCCTCTCCTCCCTCTTCCAGCCTGACTATGAAATGAGTGAGTACTAAAGGCTCCAGCGACCTGGGGCTCACTGTTTTAACAGACCTCGATTTCGTTCCCGTATTTACCTCCTCCCTAGCTCCAGAGAAGCCTGATTGGTCTAAGGCAGTGTGTCTCAAACATTAGCATCCATCAGAACCACCTGTCAAGCTTCCTAAAGCACACATTACTGGGCCCCACCCCCAGAGTTTCTGATTCAGTAGGTGTGGGTGGGGCCCAATAATGTGCCTCTCTGACGGTTCCCAGGAACTGCTTCTGCTGGTCTGGGTCACAGGTCGAGATCCACTTTTCTAAGCCAATCCGTTCCTGACATTACCCTGGCAACTGTTAGTCCAAGGGGTGGGCAGGTGACCTTAACCAGGCTAATCCAGTGGTTCTCACCCTGCCTGTACATCAGACTGACTTGGGAACTCCTAAAAACTACCTCTAACCAGGGCCCACCCCAGACAAATAAATTAATATTTCCAGTGATAAGGCCTAGGTATCCAGCAGTTTGAAAATTAAAATAGCAAGTAAATAAATAATACATCATTATCACCATCACCAATGAATAAACAATAAATTAATTTAAAAGTCAATCAATTAAAATGAAATAATAGCAATAAATAAATAAATAATAAAGCACTCCTGATGATTTTAGTGTGTAGCAGTATTGAGAACCACTGGTCTGCTTGAACTGAAAAGAATTTATATTGGAGGGAGAGGTCTCTCTGTTTTTCTTTATGCCCAATGTGGAGAAAAGCCACAGGCAGCTTTGTGGCCTCTGGCAGCCATTTAGTCACCGTCAGGATGAAGCCAACACCAGGAAGGCGGAACCGTGTGTTGAAAGAACTTGGGACCTTGGTGACATCAGTGAGTGGCCTATCTTACTGTTCTGGGAATCTGTCCTACCTCTGGATTTCTAGTTATGTGAGAATGTGAGATAACACATTTCCTCATTTTAAAAACCAATTCAAGTCATGATTTTCAGCAACTAGTACTGAGAAGCATTCTAACAGGTGACCCAGAGAAATGGTCTTCCCGTAGCTGTCATAAATGGCATCTATTCTTAAAGACACCGCGGCTCAGTGTCACCCCTCTGTACACTCCAGGGGACTAGATTCCTTGTCAGAAATCTGACTCACGGAGACTAGACAGATGGGGTAGCAGGACAGTTCTGGGATAGTCTGTGACTACGCGCCTCTCCCTCTCCAGACTGCATGTTTCCAGCTCCAAAATTCTGTTGTCTTCTCCCCAACAGAGGAAATGAACAGGATGAGAAAAGACCTGGCATTTCACCTTCTGTTAAAAATAATTAGTTTTCTCTATCTACCTAAGTGAATAATCTCATAATAGTCAAATTGGAGGTTACAATTATATTCTTCATGAGCTGTTTTCTTAAATTGCAAATTTGTTTTCAGGCAATAATTCCTTTTTTATATTTATAATAGGAAAATGTGAGTAAAACATAAATATTCAACACTGGGGGCTCGTTGGAACAAAGTAAGTGTCCAGCAAATGTTTATTGCATAAATTTAGTGCAGTTGGTTACACAACTGAATGTAGAGTAAGAGTCCCTTTTTGAGAGAGAAAAAGAGAGAGACTGAGACCAAGATGTTATTAATAATTATTTCTGAGTAAGTGGGATTATGAAAGTTTTGTTATGTTCTATTGTTTGTAGTTTCTAATTTTTCTCTAATGGGCACATATTATTTTTGTAAAAACAAAGAAATCTATCATTCTAAAGGATAAGGGATGTTTTTCCTACATAAAACAAATCTTTAATTCTTCCATGTGCTGGTCATTGGCCTGCCAGTGCCAAGGACCATTCCCACCATTCTGTGCAGCGCTCTGTTGGAGGTGGCTAGAATCCTGTGAATTGCATTTCCCAGACTCCCTTGCCAGCTGGCCAAGTTAGATGCTGCCAGTGGGAAGCACTGGTGGGAAACTGGATGAAATGATGGAGAGACACCCTCCCCTTTGTTATAAGCTTCTGGCAGTGGCTGTGACTGTGACCAAGAGCTAGGGGCTCCAGTAGCCTTCAGCAGTTCCAGCAACAGCATTGGTGGCTGGGGCAGTGGCCAGGTCCAACAGTATCAGCAGCTTCGCTGTGTCAGAGGCCATCACCCCCTCCCTTCCTCCCCTCCAGCATTAGGACTGGTCCTGACTTCCTGCAGATGCTTACCTCCAGGCTACCACACCTCCCCTTTTTCGTTCCTCTAATCTTCCATTTGTAACTGATTCCTTAAGTTGAACTCCCTCTGTTTGAAATACCTAGAATGATGTCTGTTTTCCCAGTTGGACACTGACTGATATGCCTACGTACTCTCAGTTCCTCCATCAAATTCACCAATAACTCCTCTACTGCCAAACTGTAACTCGCAACCTCTCGTCTGCTCCCTATCTCCATTGCCAAGACCAGTCCAGACCACCATCGTTTCCCAAGCGCATTACTGCAGCCTTCTCTCGGGTCTCCCTTCTTTTACACTTGCCCTACAACAATCCATTCTCTACACACAAGCTAGAGAAATCTTCCTTAGGCATAAGTAAGATGGCATCACTCCCCTTTGTGAAACCCCTGCCTATAAAATAAAGTCCGAACACATTACCATGGCCTACGAGGCCCCAATGACCAGGTCATCATTGTGCCTTGTCTTCTTCACTCACTGTGATCCAGCCACACTTTTCTTTCAGTTCTTGAAACAAGCTGAGCTCTTTCCTACCTCAGTGATACTGCATATGTGGTATACATTCTGGAATGTGGTATACTCTGGAATACATTTTTCCCTACCCTGCAAAAGGTAACTTTTTCTGATCATTTCCTACATCTTATTTCTTCAAACAGGCCTTCTTTATCACCCTAATGAAAGTAGGCTTTGCCCATCTCAGCTCTTTGTTTATTTCCTTCAATAGTGCCTATCAAAACTTGACTTTTTTTTTTTTTGGTCTGTTTTACATCTATTTCTTCCAGAAGTCTGAAGGTAGGAACGTGTTCACCATAGTATTTTCCAATGCTCAGCACAGTGCCCAACACAAATCAGATGTTTGCTATCCACTGAATGACTGCACTGCATATTTGTTTCTTTTTTTTTTTTTTTAAGATTTTATTTCTTTATTTGACAGAGAGACAGCCACCGAGAGAGGGAATACAAGCAGGGGGAGTGGGAGAGGAAGAAGCAGGCTCCCAGCGGAGGAGCCTGATGTGGGGCTCGATCCCAGAACGCCGGGATCACGCCCTGAGCGGAAGGCAGACGCTTAACGACTGAGCCACCCAAGCGCCCCTTAAGTGTGTTTCTAAATTCATGTGTAGAACTCAAGAAAATCTGATTTTCTCAATAATTTTTTTCATTGTTGGATGTTTACTTTATGTTTCTATAGAGAATAAGCCAAAAGTTAATTAAAATCTAAAAAATAGGAAGAAAAAAGTAAACATTTTGGAAAAACAGACCAAATTGACAAAAGATAAAGAGCTGAAAAATCTTCCCATGATGCAGTTGCAAAACGTTCTACCAAATCTGATTTGGTCCAAATTCTTCTGTGGACAAATTTGGTTTCGCCTGAGTTGATTTAAGCCCATTAGCTAAAGCTGATTCAGTTATCCAGCCTGGGTTCTGAGTCTCTTTTAAGGCTACATGAAGGTCAAGCAGAGAATTTCACGTAGGATCAGACCTCATTCTTAAAACACTTTCAACTCCTGCGTTCTTACATCCTTCAGTCAGGCCTTCATTTGTTGAATCAGTCAGTCAAATATTTTTTTGCATGGTTTCCCTATGCCACATACTCTGCTAGGGACAGGATACAGAGGTAAACAAGACAGACAGGATTCCTGGACTTTGGAGGCTTACATGCAAAAAGGAGACAGACAGTCAACAAGGAAACACATAAGTAAAGAACAATAATTTCGGGTAGTGATTAAGTGCTATGGGAAAATACAACAGGAGAATGTGATACATGGTGGGAGGGCACCATCAAGTCAGCGGTCAGAGAAATCTTCCCTAAGAAGGCCCCACCAGCAAGGCCACATTGAGACACGAACATGCCAAAATTATGGTGTCTACTTTCATTCCCACCCCCCAGGTAATTAAAAATGTAAAAAGCCAACCAAGTAAAATAAGTGCAAAGCAAGTCAACAAAGTTCTGATCACCCTACCTCCTACCCTCAGTGACAACTACTTGAATACTTGGGGGAAATATCTAAAATCAAATTCATTCCAAAATATTTTCTCATTTTTAGGGCTCTTCTTTGGCTGAGTCTCCAAGTATACTTTTAATCTGTTTACTGAGTTCATCTAGCACTTAGAGCCATCTATGCAAAAACCTAAGGAGAACGTATTCCAGGAAGAAGGGAGAGCAAACGCAAAGCCGCGGATCGAGAACTTGGTGCATACAGCCTGCGGACCGAATGCAGTTCCACTGACACATTCTTTGTATATTGTCTGTGTTACTTCCACACTTGCGTGACAGTCACCAAGAGGGACCATCTCCTTTAACTTTGCTCCTTCCCGTAGGCAACTTGTCTGCCTCCCCGGAGCACAGCCCATCACCATAGTACGACAGCATAATAGCTACCATGTCAGACAAAACCTGAAGTACTGAGTGGCCCACTACAGAAAAAGTTGGCTGATCCATGAATTTTATTTGTTTTTAATTTATGAAGTAAGATCAAGAGCTGGTGGAGAATTTTCAGTTGCAGAGGGAGCATGATTTCCTTTTCCCTTTTTAAAAGGTGACGATAGCAGCTCTGCAGAGACTGAGTGGGGGACGCTGGGCGTGGCAGAGACCAGGTAGAAGCTTTGGTGGCAGTTGTGGTGAGTCCCTGGGGCTGGGACTTGGGTGGGAACAGTAGGTGTCAAGTCTCTGGATGCGCCAATCCTTCTGTAGCTACAACATGGGCTTATTTTTCTCCCGAAAGTGCTCAAGGTATCCTTCCCAGTGTCTAGCTCTTATCAGTCAAAAAAGATGCCTTTCGAGTCGTCCCATTTGATTCATCCTCTTCTTTGAGAGGCCTTTGAGGCACTTCTGCCCATTTCGGGCCTTCACGGGCACCTCTGGAACTCTGGCATCCCATTTCGTTCCCGGATGCCTTGGAAGTCCACCAGGGTCTCTGCCAGCTGCCTGAGCCATAAGAAACACAATGCGGACGTTGGTGTCACTCTCCAGCTTCTCCTGGTGACAAGCTGCTGAGAACCCTGGGATGCTAATGGCAGAGTGCTGGTGCTATGTCCCCCTCTCTGGTCCTTCTCACAGGGCACAGAGCCTTCCAGGGCTCTGCTGATACGTGCCTACCTGCCTGGGCATCCCTGCTCAAGAGCTGACACGTTAGTCAAAGCAGGCCTGCGTCTCTTTAGTGTGACCCACAGCAACGTGACCTCCTTTCTCTAATTTGAGAACTCTGAGTCTGCTGCCTGTCTGGTGGCTGTCTGGGTCCCCTCTGTATCTGCTTTCTTCTGAGTGTTGGCTCCTACTGTCAAGGCGAGGTGAGTGGGCTGTGGGAGGTGACAGAAGCTGAAGTTGTTGACAAAACTTCCTGGATGGAGTGAGAGTGGCTGGTTTCTGCCCTATCTCATTTGTTCACTCTCAACTGCATTCAGATTCAATTCCATTTTTAAAGATTTTTATTTATTTATTTATTTATTTATTTATTTATTTATTTAGAGAAAGAGAGAGAGAGTGCGCACGGCAGGGAAGGGTAGAGGGAGAGGGAAAGAATCTCAAGTAGACTCCCCGCTGAGTGCAGAGCCCCATGTGGGGCTCAATCCCAAGACCCTGAGATCATGAGCTGAGCCGAAATCAAGAGTTAGCCACTTAATGACTGAGCCACACAGGTGCCCAGTAAAAAATAAATTGCTTTTCTCAAATTATTGTGGATTTGAGTGGGAATCTTCAATTTGGGGACTGCCTAAAAATGCCTTTGTTTTATAAGTCTGAATGCAAATCAGATGAATGCAGAGCCTGGGAGCTACCATGAAATAGTATTAACAACAAAAAAAGAAACCTTTATAGGGTCTATTTAGCTCATTTTATTCATTAAAAAGAAAAGAAAGGAGGGAAGGGAAAAATTTAGGAAAGTAAATGGAATCCTGTCTTACTAAATATGGTGGAGCTACTCCTGAGTGCCCCTTCATTTTTCAAAGTTCTTTTTTTTTTTTTTTAAGATTTTATTTATTTATTTGACAGAGACAGCCAGCAAGAGAGGGAACACAAGCAGGGGGAGTGGGAGAGGAAGAAGCAGGCTCCCAGCAGAGCAGGGAGCCCCATGTGGGGCTCAATCCCAGGACCCCGGGATCACGCCTTGAGCCGAAGGCAGACGCTTACTGAGCCACCCAGGCGCCCCCATTTTTCAAAGTTCTATGCCTCATTCAGTTATTTTTTAAAAAATTGTGGCTAAGGGACACCTGGGTGGCTCAGACGGTTAAGCATCTGCCTTCGGCTCAGGTCATGATCTAGCGAAATGGAGACAAACAGAAAGTGAATACCCAGGTGATTTTTAAAAGATAAGAATTGTTTAGAGGCTGCTTGCTTCCAAGAAGGCTGAGTGGCTTAGAGAATGATCTGGGAACTTCAGTATACTGCCATGTTTTTGATAAACATGAGGTGAATTGTTTCAAGGGAGAGGTCAGAAAAGCCAGTGAGAGGAAACAATTCTGGAGTTCGCATGGCTGGTCCAGCTTCTTCGGGAACCTCAAGGGCCCAGAGAACTAGGCTGACAAAGGCAGGGAGGTGCAATGAGATGGACAAAGGCCATGTGGACTTCAGCTGTGAGGTTAGTCTTCATCTGAGAGTGAAAGTGATTTTAGAGCCTTAAAGGAGAAGGGGGAGACGGGGTGGCTGTGCAGGGTTGGGGATTTGTGAGTTGAACACGGAGTAGGAGTGCCGTTCAAAAGGGGAAAGCATATCAGAATCACCTGTGAAATTTTTTCAAACTTGTCATTTTGATCCAACCCTGTCCACCATGCCCCCCAACCCCATACTGATACCTCCATAGCTTTCTCTTCCACCTTATCACTATAGAATCAACCTCTGTTTCTCACAGGAGTGTGTCTGTCTCTCAAGTGTGTTGGGGCCAAGAGTGTATCCAGATTTGGGGGGGCCTGAAGCTGATACAATTTTAGGGGCTCTCTTAAAACAAAATACAAAATGGCAGCTCTAAAATGCCTGTGAGCTAACATAAAATGCACTCAAAGAACTCTGGTGCCACAGACAGACCCGCCTCATTCTTTTTAATCACTGCATACTATTTTATTGTATGAATGCACCATAATTTATTTATCCTTTCCCCTATCGATAGATCCATATATTGTTTCCAGCCTCTTGCTATTATATAAAACACTGCCATGAGTACCTTTGTATATACGTCAATTCCCACATTCAGGAACATATCTGTAGGGCAAATTTCTAGAACTAAAAATCACAGGGTGGAAGGTGCATTTGTGTATTTCTAATTTTGATAAATCTTATTAAATTACCTTTATAAAATTAGCCCAGTTTATACTGTTACCAATAGGATACAAGGGTACCTATTTCTCATATCCTTGTTGGCATAATACTATTATTGATTTATCTTTGCCAGTGTGATAAAGAAAAATTGTATCTCTCTCTCTCTCTTTTTTTTTTTTTTTTGAGTACTTTTTCATATATCTGAGCAGCATGTGTGGGTTGTTTGCTTGAACTGTTCATATCCTTTGCCTAGTTTTATTTTGTTTTACAGTAGACCAATGACCTAATTGGTGTTTTCTTACTGAATTGTAGAAATTTTAGGGAAATTATCCCAGTAATATGTGAAATGCAAATATTTTTCTCAGTTTCTTATTGGTCTTTTGATTTGGCTTCTAGGGGCTTTGCCATCAGATTTTTTTTTAAAACATTATCCAAGTTAGGCTTCCAAGAGTGGGATTTTTTTTTTTTTTTTTTTTAGATCTCCATTTATTTATTTATTTATTTGACAGAGAGAGAGAGCACGCGCACAATCAGGGGGAGCAGCAGAGGGAGAGGGAGAAGCAGGCTCCCCGCCGAACAAGGAGCCCAATGCGGGACTCGGTCCCAGGACACCAGGATCATGACCTGAGCCAGGACAGACGCTTAAATGACTGAGCCACCCAGGCATCCTAAGAGTGGGCTATTTTAGCTCTAGCAGTGTGGGAAGGCTCCTCCGGAAGCTGGCCCTTGAGCTGAAACCTCAAAGATCGCATGTACGAGTATTTGTGCAGGGGTCTCCTGCAAAGAGCAGGAGACAGGCGCTCTTGTCAGAAGGCTCTCAGGAAGGACTGTGCTCGGTGTGTTAGCAAACATAGCGAACAAGAAGGACAAGAGCTAGACAGGGCCCAAATCATAAAGGTTCTGAAGGCCAGAGAAAGAATTATAGGTTAGCTTTAAGTCCCCACAGGGGAACCAAAATCAATGGGGAAAAGAAAAACAATAGGAAGCAATTGTAGATTCTACATATTATTAGATGAATATTCTAATAATGATCACCGTCCAGCACGGATTGGGTTCCAGCAGCATTCATCAGTGAGTTTCAGGCAGAATATAACACAGCTGCGTGGAAACACCAGGGGAAACTGAAGCATTTGATGGGGGTTCAACTCGGGGACATTTCTTTCTTTACCAAGAATACCAAGATTCTGAGATTTTCCGTGGTATATCATATATACCCCCCCGCACACAATCTTCTCTTCCTTCGTGGGCTCGCTCCTTCTTTTTCTGTTCATAAATCTTTTTTCCTTCCATCCTTCCTTCTTTCCTTCCTTTCCTTTATCCTCCCCCACTTGACAGTACTGCCAATGCTTTATTCCTGGCTCCACTGATAGCATTAAAGGACAAGGTGATATAGCGTCTATGTGGAAATAACTTTCTATTTTCATTGACACCTGTTTCTAGCGATGCCATGCACGTAACTGGCACTGGAACCCTCTTTGACCCAGGAGTCCCTGAGGGCAAGAACCACATCTTTTCCCTCCTGTGTTGTATTCTGGTGCAGAGACATGGATCTAGTACGAGCTCAGAAAACAGGTGATGTTAATATGCATTCACGGCTGTGTCTGCAAAATGGCTAATTGCAGACAGCATGGTTTCCTCTTAACAGTTCAGATCTAGGAACTGTTGCGGGCAAAGACTGGTCTGAGGGGTCAGGACAGGAAATGGATTCAAGAGTCTTCCCTATAGATAAGGCAGAGCCATAATTAAAGATGGGATCACTATGTCAGAATGCAGTAGAGAAGGTGGAGGGGGACAAGAAAACAAAGCCTACATCCATAGGGTTTCTAGCAAAGGAACACCTTCAAAACTTTAGGCACACATTATCACGTGATACTAGATTTGGAGAAAGGCCAGGGTAGGACCAGAAACTGAGAAGGGAAGGAAAGAAGAAAAAGAGGACAGAGCAGGCTGCTCTCAGAACCGGCCAGAAGCACAGCAGACCAGCAGGGGAGTTGGCGAAGAGGGACAGAGAGCAGGGTAGACACTGCGAAGTGCTTTACATTTTTTGCCTCATTTCATTTCATGGCGGTTCTCCAAGTTACAGATTATGATCCTAGTTTTACAGCTGTGGAAACTGAGGCAAAGAAAAGTCGAGTGGCTTCCCCAGATTGACACAGCTGGTAGGCCACGGTGCTGGGATTTATGCCTGGGCCACTTCCAAGGCCTCACCTCTATCACTCAATCAGAGCAAAAGGAAAGTTCCTGTTATCGAAAACATTGGCGGGGCAGGCCAAGCAGAGTCAGGGAGGTCTCCAAGGTGAGTGCAGGATGTGCCTTCAGCCAGGTGAGCTGGGCCAGCAGATATGCTCTGCTCTTGGCAGAAGAAGGAAAAGAGAACTGTAGTTACAAGTTTTCTCAGCTTCTCCCCCCAGCCAAGTCGACGTCATGTTTGTTCTAGGGCCATCTTTTATCCAAATAATATCTTAGTGTTTCCTCAAAGAAGGTATCAATGTGCTTAGTTTGGATGCACTGACTTCTTTCCAATTTCTTATTTCCCTGGGGCCACATTCTCTTGACACTTCTCTCTTCCACACATAGCAACCACACTAATTTGGAATTGGAATCCTACACAAAAAGGGAAAACACCCAATAGGAAAGAAAATCCTATTTTTTTTTAACCCACCATAGATTTAGTTGGAGATAGGAGGGGTCCTGCTTCAAACACACTGCAGTACAATTAAATACATAAGCAGAAAGAATCCTTAAATGTTCCGATTTGCTCACTGTTTATATTTCAAAATAATTGAATACGAGAACAAAGGCAAACATTTGCAAATGGTGGAGAGGGGTGCGCAGCCAAAAATATACCAGGCAACAAGAGTTGGTTTTCTGCTTTTTAAAAAATTGAGGAATCTATTCCACATGATTCCTTGCCTACCACAGATTTTTCTTATCAATGGGTACGTAAATAAAGCACATCTAGAAAGCTGTTATTATGGAACAAGTTCAAACGAAAAAGAAAAAAAATGACAGAACACAGAGAATATTCCTTATGTAAATCCTGAATTCGGGAATGCCAAAAACCAATGGAAAATGGCAGCGCTAGCTGCCTTAGGACTCAGGACAAGGCCCTCAAAGATGCTTCCACTTTCTAAGGCTTCCCATTTCAGCCTTTGCCTCACTCACTATTGGCCAATGTTGCCCCCCGGTTCTGCTGCTCACTTGGTGAGTGTATGACGCTTGGAGAACTCAATTCTGCCCTCCGGGTCTCAGGATTCTCACCTACCAGGTGAGGGGCATCAGACAGATTCTCCAGGTACTATCTCCCCCAGTTCAATGCAGACCGTACACCCCCCTCCCTTTCCCCATTCATACTCTGGTCTAAGCCAGAGCCACCGGGTGTGTGAGTAATACTAAGGATTCTGATGGAGAAGGAGACGCATCGGGTCTTTGGGTGCTTTTCTTCAAGTAAGACACATACCCTGCGCATAAGACATCCCACCACCACCCAGGCAGGGGTCCTTCTGCACTTTCTCCTTATGGGGCAGGTAGGACTGCGTGCTCTGGAATGTGATCACATGCCGCGGTATCACAAAAGTTAACTATCTTGTGAACCAAAATACTATGGCTTAATTTTACTCAAAATCTAGTCTAGCCTGTTTATAAGCAAATCCTTTCATATATAAAATTACCTAGCATTTAGTTAAGTTGCCCCAACTTTGGTCCATGATTATTATTTGTTCTTGAACACTAATGATAATAATAGACAGTATGCCATTTACCAAACCTCACGTACCTTTTGCAATACATTTCCACTTGATGAACCTTGATACTTGCTTAGGAAATGTGGGATCTCATAAGAGCAGGTTTCTTCAAGACAAACCACTCTCAAAAACAAGTGAGAAGTTTTTGTCTTTAATTCCTGTTTTAGACATGTTAGAAACATGCAAATTTATTTCCCAGTTGATTCAATCTGCCACCTCTAAATCTTTAGGGAGAATTACAGAAATGGAGATAAAATCTTGGTAATTTATTCCATTTTATCACTTCTACTGATCCCATAAAAAGACTCCATCTGTCAAATTATCTTTTCTTTAAAAAAAACCACAAAAAACCTTTTATAATTTTCTTTATATGGGAATGTTGCAAACGAGTAGTTTAAGTATCTGTGTCATGAAAAGTATTGACGTTCCAATAAAATCTGTTTTTTCTACATTATCTGTTCCTTAGCCTCTTTTGAGAGGAAACTTCAGCTTCTCTCATTTGTTTATAATTTGCTTGTGCAGCTTGGGATTTATTGCTTTGGGTGAATATATTATGGCATGTTTGGGAAGTGTAGAATAAAATATTCTTATGTTAACATATTCTGTGATTTGGATTCCAATCCATAATCAGTACATCTTTTAAAATTTCTGCTGCCTTAGTTTTATGGAAAGCACAAATAGGAAGCATCAAGAGACGAGAAACCTAGCTGAAGCCCATCTTTTATCATATATTTTAAACCTTGTTTCTGTAATCACAGGCTACATGAATGTCAAGGCACCTGAGCGGCTGAGCTCCATGAGAGAAACCCCCCCCACCCCCACCCCCCACACCATGAATTTGCTGGTGTCTAATCTTAATCGGGCCCTCCTTGCACTAATCTTTGGTTAGCTCTCTCACTCTCTCAGTGACTATGCCAAAGCTTTGCTTTTCTCTCGAAGGGCCCATCATCTATTGTGAGACAAAATACAGAATGCCCAGTTAAATCGGAATTTCACATAAGCAATGAGTAATTTTTAGTGTAAGTATGTCCCATGCCACATTTAATATGTCCTATATATTTATTTGCTGAAATCTGGCAACCTGGCCTCTAACGTCTCTTTCTCTCGCAGCCCCCTTTGTCTCCTGGTAAAAACTAAAGTCATTAGCAGGAACTCCCTCAATTTCCTGCCATCTCTTCTTCAAATTCTCCTCCCAAAGACACACATTTACCTGTCTCTCTCGCACCCCAGCCACTAGCCTGGTCAAGACCAGCCTCCACACCGAGCTGCTGACCACTCCTGTGTGAGGTGCCCTAACACGGAAGAGTACGGAGCCTGAGGCTGTATTGCAACACGAACGCATCCCACAGAGCCCCGCACTAGACGTGTGTGTTTAGTGGAGGACAGGCAGGTTTGAAATGCGCGGAGCCAGAGCTAGTCCACGGAACACTCTTGCAAATTTTACAGCTCAAATAGGAAAGAAGCCTGAGAGTCTTCCCAGATTTGACAACAACCCTAAATATTTACACGACATCATCAATCGTTGTTGTGAAAAACTATCAATTTTTAAAAGTTTGAACAACCATGCCAGAGGAAAGAGAAAATTACCTTTCTATTTACTCTACGAAAAATCATATTGCAAAGTCGTCATCATATGAATCTGTGATTAAAACTATGAAGTCAAAAATTTAGGGAAAAAGTATTTTAGAGGTACTTAAAGGAGTTAATTTTTTTTTAATTATGTGACTTTCTAGATTTTGTGATGTTGTGGTATTTGTCAACTTTTTAAAAATTTGTGATTATTGTCATTTCTCTTTGCATTCTAAATGAATATTTTTGTACCTTATTTTGTATTTATAATTTTGTATTCTTTTTCTGAAAATGGCCTCCGCTATTATGCGAGCTTCAAGGTCCCATTCAAACCTGGATTCATCCTTGTGTGGAGAAATGCCAGGACAGAAAGCACACTGGGTCATTATTGATCAAGGCGGAACATTTATAAACCCCACACCACGTGAAAAGGGAAGCAGACAAAGGATCTAGAAAATCCCTTGAGAGAAACAAGCAGTGAACTTGATAAATTCCAGAAATGAAAAGCAAATGCCTTTGGCAGCTCTTGACACATTCCTGGAGTTCTCTTCACTGACAAGTCAGGTTTATTTTGGAAGAAATGGTTCCCTTTCCTGCGCTCAGCCCTCAAGTCAGATTCCTCAGGATTCTGTGCTTGTCCTTCCCTCCTTACTCTGCACAATTAAAAATTAACGACATCACCTCATCTATTCCCAAGTTCATAATCAACACCTATAATCTAGTCGCTTTTGACTTTCTCTAGGACTCAAGCTTCAAGCTTCCTACTCAGAGGAACACTTCGGAGCATTTTCCGAACTCACAGTGACCACTCCAGCCGCCGCCTCCCAGGCAGCCATCTTGTGTGATGTGCTCTGGCCTCCAGGCCACAGTTGGTTGAGGAAGGGACAGTCATCTGATCCAGGCCAGAGTTCCTTTTTCTCTACATTTGGAATTGAGACAGAGAGGGCAAAAGATCAACTGACTTTCCTTCTCCAGAGAGCTAGACCTGTAAAAAGTAAGTGAGGCTGGGCTGTGGGGCAAGCGCTTCTCGCAGCAGAGACTCAGGGGAGGCCAGCGCACACGCAAAAAGAAGGAGCCAGAGTGCACAGAGAAGCAGTTCTGACTCCCCGCCAGAGCGGCTACCCGGCTTTCCAGGTCCCTGTGTCAGAACCTCCCCAGGATCCCGTTGACAAGACACCTCTGCATTCCCATAACATATTTCTCATTTCGGCCTCAGTTAGCACAAGCTGGTTTCTGATACTTGGACCCAGAAAGGTATGTCTAACTAATAGAGCCGCCAGGTCATATACAAACTCAGATTAATCAACCCCAAAGCATTAACAGAGAAAATTCCCTTTCCAGAGGAAAAGCTGCCATTAGATTTGAGGGCATCTGAGAATTTTTTTTCTAGGTAGAATTTTTGGAGCTCACTTCAATTTAATTACAGAAAACTGTACTGTTAAATATCATCAGCTTCATTACAGTAATTTGGATCACAGTCCAGCTGTTTCTTTATGGATATATAACTTCATGTAGATTGGATTCCCCTGTAGGAGATTGAGATTATTCCAACTTTTCCTGGAGTGATAGAATGAACTGCAAATTGATAAAAATTATCCATATGAGGTTTACCAATAATAATTGCAGGAAATCTTTCCTAACATGGCATATTATATTGGAGTGCATGCAAATAAAGCCTGTATTTAAATTTTTAAAGAGCTGCCTTTACCTAATGATACCACAACGTAGTATTGGTTTGATAATTATCATTTTCTAAAATGACTTTACAACGGCATCTTAAATAACTGAAGAAAGTGAAGAAAAATAGATTCCCATAAGGGAAAAAATGTATGGTAGAATAGTTCATTTCAAAAGTGTTCAGGAAAGGGGAACTTTAGAAAGTCTCTTTATATGAGCTATGTGCTAGAATCCTTATTGCAGCATGATCTAAAAACTGGAAACAACCTAAATATCCACAATAGGATGTTGGTTGGGTAAGCCACAGAAATCTCTGTAGATATTAAATATCATGTAGGCTTATAATTGTTGATGTGGAAATATATTCACTGGGGGAAAAACAGGTTTTAAAGAGGCAGGTTTCAATCCCATTTTTGTAAAATAAGTCAGTAAATAAATAATACTGTGTGAATCTGGCGTTTCAAATGATGTATGCCAAAATGTAAATGGCAGTGCTTTTCTCTGGGTGATGGAAATACAGGTGAATTATTGGAATTTCTATGTTTTCGTATGATCTGCCCTTTTATTTTTATTTATTTTTTTAAAAGATTTTTTATTTATTTATTCGACAGAGATAGAGACAGCCAGCGAGAGAGGGAACACAAGCAGGGGGAGTGGGAGAGGAAGAAGCAGGCTCATAGCGGAGGAGCCCGATGTGGGGCTCGATCCCATAATGCCGGGATCACGCCCTGAGCCGAAGGCAGACGCTCAACCGCTGTGCCACCCAGGCGCCCTGATCTGCCCTTTTAAAACAATGTATACATATTACTTTCATCATTAGAACCAACAGTAATATTATTTTCATTTTTTAAAATCTCAACTTGAAGGGTAGAGCCCAAGAGTTTTGATGTAGAAGAAACAGTAAAAGCTTCCCTCATCCAACTCCCCCACCCCCACCCTTTTACTGCCAGTGCTACAATCCCTTCTGGAGGTTTCTGATACACCCTCACCCAGACTTAATGAATGAATGGGAAACTCACCACCTTCCAAGTATAACAAGATAATTCTGATGGCAGCAGAATTCCATTTGGGATGGGAATAGAGTTTGGAGAAATCCAGAACACTGGGGGGCACTAGAGTGTGGTGAGCCCCCAAGACCATGGGGTATACCTATGATCAAGTGTTCTGTATGAGACAAGGGGAATAATCTGTGGTCTTCCTGAAGGGAATGGGAGAGAGCTTTGCAGAGAAAGACGAGGAGAGAGGGCATTTCACAAGCTGGAGGGAGGCTGGGACCACTCTGCAGCCACCTTTGAGAGGGGCCGGAGGGAGCTCTTTCCACCTAGGGCACCATGAGACTATTACTTGGTTTGTTTGAGGTTTTTTTCCCGTGGTTTTTTGTTTTTTTGGTTTTTTTTTTTTTAAGATTTTATTTATTTGTCAGAGAGAGAGCAAGCAAGAGCACACACAAGCAGGGGGAGCGGCAGGCAGAGGGAGAAGCAGGCTCCCCACTGAGCAAGGAGCCCAATGAGGGACTCAATCCCAGGACCCCGGGATCATGACCCACACTGAAGACAGACGCTTAACAGACTGAGCCACGCAGGGATCCCTTTTCCTGTGATGTTAACAGCTCCTTGTCTCTTCTTTGCTTCCTCCCACTCTGATTTTTTTTTAGTGAAAATAAAACCCATGGGTGACTTTAAACCTCAACTGACATGCTGTGAAACAGCACCCAGAGTCAGCATTAACCGCAAGACCAGAACTTGCCAAACTCTCCGTCACAGCTCTGGACCCTCACCTGGTGGCAACGGAGGGAGGAGGGTCTGTCTTGCTGGGGTTCCACAGGCCCAGGCGCCAGCGGCCTGCGGGTGTGGGTTACGCGGGGCAGCCCTTCCCACTGTTCCAGAGCTCTGCATCTGCCTCCGTGCCTTGGGTTCTGCTCCGTAACAACTCAGTCTGTCTCATCCCCCTTCCAAATGAAAGATAAAGGAAAGGTGATGCCCTTGAAATATTAAACCAAAGTAATTTTCATTCCCCATAAGTGGTGGTGTCCTATGACCCCTCACTCGTTGAATCAATGGGTTTGACTACTTCAGGGAAAGGCTGCATACTTAAGTAGAACAAAGTCATTACTCAGCTTAGAGTGTCAAACTCCATTTCTTCAGTTCACAGCAAGATAATTCCAGGCTTTGTTAAGAGAAAAAAAGGGTTTTGCCTAAATTCAAGAAGTTTTCTTTTCAACATTTTAAGAGCAAAGCTCAGGGGTCTGAGCCCAGAACTTCACTAGAATGCTTTGGTCTTCACACTGCTGTGTGCGTCCCTCTGGGAGTGCATGAAGGTTTGCTAAGGGATGCGTGGTCACTGGGGAGTTTAAGGGAACAGTTTTCAAAATAATCAACTTGCATCTGTATTCTTTCCTAAGATTAACCTACTTTTAGAATTTGCAGATAGATTACCCTGCTTTTTCAAAGTATTCTTCTCCTTTACAAAAGAAAAGCATACCTCTCATTGTCCAGAATCCTAAAATAGTAGTTTGCCCAAGGGTACAAAAACCTCTGGGTCTCCAAACGACTGGACAGTTCAAGAATGCATGCCCCTGAGGAAGGGTGCTTTGGGAGTAGCCCCGGGTGAGCTCCCAGGTGAGCTCCCAGGAAAATACTGAGGGCCACAGGGCCTCCTCTCATCCAGGCTGCAGCGTCATCCACGGCTAAGTGCCTCATCTATTCATCTTTGTTTCTGTGTATTAGAATTCAGAAGTGATATGGTTGTCATGAGGACTTATATTGAAACATTGACTTAAACTGAGAAATAAAATCCAGACCTGTCTGGACAGAAAGTATGGCTGCTTTGGCTGACTGGCTAGATAACAAAAACTGACTTTGCCAGTTAGGCTCTGTGTGGTTATTTTCCATACCTTGAATGAGCAAAATCGAATGTTCTAAGGTTTTAACAAAAATATATTTAGAGCATATATACAATACAAAATACACCAGAGATAACATCTTTTGCAACTATTAAACGTGAGATAAAAATTTTCAGATGTCGGGGGCGCCTGGGTGGCACAGCGGTTAAGCGTCTGCCTTCGGCTCGGCGTGATCCCGGCGTTATGGGATCGAGCCCCACATCAGGCTCCTCCGCTATGAGCCTGCTTCTTCCTCTCCCACTCCCCCTGCTTGTATTCCCTCTCTTGCTGGCTGTCTCTATCCTGTCGAATAAATAAATAAAATCTTTAAAAAAAAATTTTTTTTTCAGATGTCAACCTAAAAATGTGGAAGCTTTCAGAATTCTTGTAGAGGGTACAAGAGGAAAGTTTGCTAAAAAACAAAAACAAAAACAAAAACAGTGTAGAGGGGTGCCTGGGTGGCTCAGTCAGTTAAAGCAGCTGCCTTTGGCTGAGGTCATGATTCTGGAGTCCCGGGATCGAGCCCCACATCGGACTCCCTGCTCCGTGGGGTATCTGCTTCTCCCTCTCTCTCTGCCCCTCATTCTGCTTGTGCTCTCTCTCTTTCAAATAAAGAAATACAATCTTAAAAAAAACAAAAAACAAAAAAACAGTGTAGAGAGGCAGGGTAAAGTGGAAACCCATTTTTAGTTGGACATGAAGGGGAAGTGAGGTGAAGGGCAAGAGGTCCAGGTGAATGTGGAAGCTCCCTCCTCTGCCCCCACCCTGGGACCAGCCTAAAGATCCAAGAGCCAGTGGGGAGCAGGAAGTACTTGGAATGAACAGATAAATCTGAGAGAATCCAGAGCACAAGGACTTGTTTCTTGCCCTCCAAGACATAGTAGCTGAGGAAAACCTCAAGCATCTTAGCCCATGACATGAAGTAACCCCAGGGCAGTGGACACTGTGGTAAAGTACCCTTAGGTAGAGAAGCACAGAGAGACCACCAGGCCCTGCTGCCTATGGCAGTCACGTGAGGTGAAAGAAATTCCCAAGGCCCTACAAGACCCACTGAGGGATATGCAAGGTGACCAGGAGTTCAGAATGGCCGGATCTGTGGAAGAAGGTGGCTGAACTCCCCAGGTACAATCCTACTCCCTCCCTTCTTCTCTCCCCCCCCGGCCCCATATCATCCAGAAAGAAGAAAGGAGGCTGGATGAAGGAGGAAACCTGAAGGAGGCAGTTTTAAACCAGCTGTAGGACTCTTACCCTGCATCTGTAAGTCATCAAATAATTTACACAGGTAACTGCTTTTTCATTAGAGTAATATATATAGTCATTGAGTTTTATTTTGTTGGTTTTTTTCTCTATTCTCTATTTTTTTCCTCCAAGTTTTTATCTAAATTCAAGTTAGTTAACATATAGTGTAGTATTGGTTTCAGGAGTAGAATCCAGTGATTTATCACTTACATACAACACCCAGTGCTCATTCTATCTAGTGTCCTCCTTTATACCCATCACCCATTTAGCCCATCCCCCCATTCACCTCCCTCCAGCAACCCTCAGTTTGTTCTCTGTAGTTAAGAGTCTCTTATGGTTTGCCTCTTTCTCTGTTTTTATCTTATTTTATTTTTCCTTCCCTTCCCCTATGTTCATCTGTTTTGTTTCTTAAATTCCACATATCAGTGAAATCATATGGTATTTGTCCTTCTCTGACTTGCTGACTTCCCTTAGTACAATACACTCCACATAATACACCCCACATAATATATCCACATAGTTGCAAATGGCAAGATTTCATTCTTTTTGATAGCTGTATAGTCATTGAGTTTTAGAGCTTGAAGGAACTTGAGAGATGGTCAGCCCTTCACTCTCATTTGACAAATATGGAAACTAAAGCCTAGAGTGACAATGTGAGTTGGCCTGTGTTTGAGAGCTGGTGTCAGCAGGGGTGACTCCCGCCGCTTCACCTTCAGACTGGGTCTTTGGTAGTCCTTTATGGCACCAGCCTTCTCATGCTTTTTGGAGTGGAAATTCTTCCCACTCAGCTTGGATGCTCTGCGATGTGTTCCGAATACCTCCAGTTTGGCTGAGCTGCTGAGACCTCCAGAGTAGCCAAGAACACTTGACATCTCACACTGGTTTAACTGTACACGAAGAGAACAATAGTGAAACAAGCTTTGTAAACACTGGCATTAGGCATCATGAAAGCACTTTATAGCAGGGCTGCCCAACTGAAACTTCTGCAGTTTTGGAGATGTTCTATCTTGGCACTGCCCAGTATCGGGCTGTTGAGCCTTTTGAACATTAGAAGTGTGGTTAGTATGACTGAGAAGCTGAATTTTAAATTTCACTCAGTTTTAATTAATTTTAACTTATATATGAATAACCACATGTGGCGACTATACTGGACAGTGTAGCTCTAGAATTTTCACAAAAATGAGGTTCCTCCTTTTTTTTTTTTCCATCACAATTATCAGGAAATTGGCTGAAACCAATAACTTGGGGAGTTCTTGAGGAGACAGTATTTTATATTGTGCCAGAGCAACAGTCATTCTCTGGAAGATCACACATGTTCCTCTGAAGGCCCAAGGTTGAGAATAAATCTTAGTCACTAGACCAAGACTTATTGGTGTCATTTACTTAATTTTGTATTGACTTTTACTGTGCGTGTGATTTTCAAAATTAAATTCCGTTTTAATAGCTTTAATGTTTTCCTAATTCCCCTAAATTTTCAGATGATATTTGGTCTCTAGTACTACTGGACCCATTATGTATTGCAGCATAAAAATCCTCCCAAGACTTTGTGGCTTGGAACACAACATCTTCATTATCACAAGTTTCTGGGGGTCTAGAACCAGGGCACAGCTTAGCTGGATTCCTTGGCTCAGAGTCTTTCAAGAGGCTGCAATCAAGGTATCAGCAAAACTGCAATCATCTCGAAGCTCAACCAGGGGAAGATGTAGTTCTAAACTCCTTCCTACGGCTGTTGGCAGGCCCCGGGCCCTGGCTGACTGTTGGCTGAAGGCATCAATCCCTTGCCATGCAGGCCTCTGAAGAACGCTACTCACAACACTGCCGCTGGCTGGCGGCTGTTCTCTGTTCCTTGCCACATGGGCCTCTACTCAGAGCTGATCACAACATGGTAACCTGTTTCACCAGAGAGAAGGCAAGAAAAGCCAGGGACAGAATGGGAGCAAAGGGCCTGCTCTTTTGTAATCTAATCTCAGAAGCAACATCCCATCACTTTTACTGTATTGTTAGAAGCAAGTCATTAGGTACAGCCCTCACTCCAGGTGAAGGGATTAGACAAGAAAAATGTGAGCAGCAGATCTCCACAACGACTTTATAGAAGGGTCTTTTCCTTGCTGGTCTAGTCAATCTTGAATCTTAGCTTCAGGGTCAGCTCTAACAAGAGTCATACTCAGAATGTGGGTGTGTCCAATGTCACCCACCCAGATAGTGGGAGAACTAGACCTAGAATCCAAGTCTCCTAAATTCCGGATCAGTCCTCTGTTTTCTGTCATGTGGTTAGGACTCCAACACAGGTACATGGAGCCCCACAGTGCCAAGCAAAAGCATTTTGACTTTAAAACACAGGCTCTAAGTTTTCTAAACAGAAGAGTGCTATGACAGAAGTGATTTTTAAAGAAAGATTAGTGTGATGACTGTGAAGTGAATTGGAGAGGGAAACACTGGAAATTACATTAATTCCAATTTATTTACACTTAGCATATTTATGCTCCACAGTTCTGTAGTTTGCGATTGTAAAAACATCCCACGTGTTTTCGTAAGTCCTAATAAAATGGTCTTTGAAAGAATTATTTGGGCCAAAAATATATCAAGTAAAATGTTACATTGGAAAGTCTAGACCAAGTTTTATAATACACAATATTTTCACATGTGCACATTGAAATAAACTCTAAAAATGATCTCCAGCGAATTTCCAGAAATGACGTCTCTACTAACATAGGAAGCCCCTGAGAGAGTCAGAACTTGAAAACCCTGAGAAGATACTGTAGTCTGTAAAATGTTTTAAAGTACTATCCTTCTAACCCTCTACCTCCAGCCATGACAACACGTAAACTTGCATTTAAACAAGTAGGATGGTGTGGCTAAGTCTTCTACTTATCCATCAATATTCACCCTTGTCGTCTTCTTTTAATAGTAAATTTTCTGAGGCTTAGCTGGCCACATTGCCTAGTCAAGACTACCTTTCCTAGCCTCCCTTACAATTAGGTACAAAAAGACAAAGTTCTGGCCAATGGGCTATGATGTAACTCCTTCCTGGTTGTGTCCTTAATGGGAAAAGTATGTGTTCCCCTTACTCCTTCTCCCCTTCTGACTGGTTGGTATGCAGATGTGATGACAGGAGCCGGGAGTAGTCAGAGGTGAAAGCTCCCATAACAGCCTTGGACCATTTACTTATGGAAATTTCCATGACAGTTAAAAATTTCTTTTTTGCCTAAGCCACTGTGGTTTGGAGTGTCCATATTAGAGCAGTTTATACTATAACTTAACTACTACAATAACTAACTAATAACTTGGTTCTCTACCTAAAGAAATAACAGAAAAAAATTTTTAATAAATAACAGACACCTAGACAAAAGTGATAAGGAAAACGGATGTATTGGGCATGTTAAATTCTTGCTGTCCTCTTCTACTTCCTGCGGAAGCTACCAGGATCATAATGGTAGTAGCAAACTCCTAATTTTTCTTGCTATTTGACTTTATTCCCTCTATTTTTAAAAAATATTTATTTCTATTTATTTATTTATTTTAAAGAATGAGAGAGAGATCACGCACAAGTGAGCTCGAGCTGGTGGGGAGGGACAGAGGAAAAGAATCTCAAGCAGACTCCCAGGCATACCTACTCCTCTTCTTAGCCAATAATTTAAAAAGCGGTAATGTACATAATGTAAGTTCAGGCTTGCTAATGTGTCAAGGGTGACTTTAAGTTTCCCTTTCTCAAAGTTGCCATTTGACTAGGGTCAGGAACTAGAGCTATTTAGCTCAGTGTTGATAAATGTTAAACCACTGGCTCCCCAGGGCAAAACAAGCCCCAGCTGGTAGAATTTGCCAATTTCCATGGTGTAAATAACTCCGGCCATGGTCAATTTCAAGCTAGGAATATGAGAAGAAATGTTCACATGTGCACTGTGCAAGGTAATACCAGCTGGCTCCAGAACACTGGGCTCTCTCTATCTGCTGCCTCAGCCGAGATTGCTTCCTGATTTCCTTACACTCTGGAGGAGGATGAGAAATTTCCGGGATGTGCACCAGGAATAGTTAAGACAGTGTGGAGTGTGGCTCTCATGCTCTCGGAACTGCATCTGGGGCCTGACCTTCATCTGCTTTATGATGCTCCTGCAGTAACATTTCATCCTTTTGATTCAAGTCAGCGGCTGGTCAACTTGACTGCACACTGGCAACCCTGGGGAGTTTTAAAAACTAGCAATGTCTAGGGTCCAGCCCCAGAGATTCTGGTTCAATTGATCTGGGCTGGGAGTGTTAAAAGCAGATGATTTTAACTGCAGCCAAGATTGAGAACTGCTAGTTTAAAGCAGTAGACCTCTGGGGCACCTGGGTAGCTCAGTCGGTTAAGCAGCCAACCAGTCAACTCTTGATTTTGGCTCAGGTCATGATCTCAGGGTCCTGGGATCAAGCCCTACATCAGGCTCCCTGCTCACTGGGGAGTCTGCTTGAGGATTCTCTCTCTCCCTCTGTCCCTCCCCCTACTAGCTCTCCCTCTCTCTCTCTCAAATAAATCTTTAAAAATAAATAAAGTAGCAGACCTCTTATTTATGTGGCAGAGGGTTGGTATTACTATCTTTGTTTTTGGCATCAAGAGGAAAAGTTACACTTACAACGCCTGGTAAAAGGGGATGAAGTCAAAAGCAAGGCCAGGACGGTTTCTTAGTGAAAGGGACGCCTGAGGAGAAGAGGTTTGTGTTCTGCCTTCACTGTGGATCCTACAAAGACCCTTAAATATTACTTTTCTGAGCCCTTAAGAAAACACTAGTGAGTCTTCCTTTTTAATTAGAGATTTTAGTAAGCATAGGAAATGCTGAAATCCTAGGAAGCTGTTATAAATCATTTAATCATCTGTTATGTTTTGAATTTATATAAACTGGTATTTTCATCGTGAAATCTGGTTCAATTTCTTTCTGTCCATGTTAGAAGAAGATGCTAAATTTACTGCTATTCAAAAATCAGCAGACAACTAGGTTGTGCAGTTTTTGACCATGAAGTTAACCTCTGAAGTAAGCTGTGATTAGAATTTTGCAAATTGGGGCGCCTGGGTGGCTCAGTCAGTTAAGCCTCTGACTTTGGCTCAGGTCATGATCTCAGGGTCCTGGGGTGGAGCCTGAGGTCGGCTCTGAGCTGAGCAGGGAATCTACTTGAGGATTCTATCTCTCTGCCTCTCCCCCTGTTCACCCTCTCTCTCTCTCTCTCTCTCTCTCTCTCACTTTCACTCTCAGTCTCAAATAAGTAAATCTGTAAAAATAAAAAAGAATTTTACAAATTGATAAAATTGCTGGTTTACTAATGAATCCTTTTCATGCAGTATTATTTCATACAATAATCCATGCAAGTCTATATATAAATACTCAGACAATATAAGCAAGACACTAAAGATCTGTCGAGCCCAGCACACGGTCAGTAGAGGCGCAGCATGAGGTGGAGGAAGAACTGAGAAGCAGGAGGCCGGGGTGCTCAGCTTGACACTGTTCAAGCCTGATGCAGTTTCCTGAGTCATAGAAATAAGGGCTTAGAACAGGGTGACTTTGGCCTCTTCACCTTTAATATTTTGATAAAGTATCCTGAGACTGAAACCCATCAGAGGTGTCAATGCACCATATAGGTTCTTTCCCCTAGGTTTGGCAGACATTGACAAACTCTGAGAATGAGTGTCTATTTCTAGTTTCTTTCCTCTACCCCCGAGTTTATATTTTTTCTAAATCAGACATTGTAAATAAGTCTCATCTCCAGGTCCAGTCCATTTGACTAGTAGTGTTAGGAGTCAGTTAGGTAGTCAGGGCCAGGGTCACCAACAAGAAAATATGGAGTCAGGACAGCTGAGACAAAACAGCACTAACATCCTGTTTTCAACTTAGACAGGACCGCACTAGCATTCTGCTTTGCAGCCTTTGCAGAAACGACTTCTGCAGAATGTCCTAAAATAAAACAATTAACCACAAAGCATTTGCTCTTTTTTTTTTTTAAGATTTTATTTATTAGAGAGACAGCACGAGAGGAGGAGGGGAGAGAACATGAGCAGGGGGAGGGGGAGGGGCAGAGAGAGAAGCAGACTCCCTGCTGAGCAGGGATTCTGATGTGGGGCTCGATTCCAGGACCCTGGGATCATGACCTGAGCCAAAGGCAGATGCTTGACTGACTGAGCCACCCAGGCACCCCAACCACAAAGCATTTGTCCCTATCACAAGCAAGGGGCAGTTAAGACATCAGCCCCCAGATGTCAGCCCAAAAGGACTATCAGCACATAAACATTAGCCTAATAGGTAGAAAAATGCATGATCAAAGCCCTGACAGGCACCACTCAGCACACCCTGATTGCTTAGTTTCACAAAAGGGCTCATAAAAACCCCTAATCTTAGAAACTCCAAAGCAACCCTCTTGGGTTCCCTCCCTCTTTGGGACATTTGTACTATAGCTCAATAAACTTTGCTTTGCTGCCCACTACTCTTGGTCTGGTCTACCTCTTCATTCCTCAAAGCAGTGCACCCAAGAACCCCATGAGCATAAAGACAGAGAAATCCTGCAGCAGAAGCAGGCTCCCACAGCACCATGTTGAGAAGGTTTCTGAAGCCAGGGGCAAACCTGGTGGGGGCTCAGAATGCCATGAGAAATGGGGATCGTCTTAGGTCCGAATGGGGGGAAACAGCAAGATGGGCATGACACGTGCCATCCGTGTTCCCAATCCTTCTATTGAGACCAGTGTTTTCTTCACCTCCCATTAGGTACTCCTGAAGTGAAACGAACTGGGGCCTCTATATTCTACCATCTTCCACCAGGAAAATTTGGTCCATTATCAAAGTCGAAATGGATCAGAAGGTAATTCAACCAAAGCATTTGGTTACTTACTGAGTCTTTGAGAAGCAGCTTCAATTTGGGTAAAATCTTTATAATGATCAAACAACCAGTAGTTGATTCATTTAAACAACTAATTTACTTAAAGAAAAAAACAACCACCTTGTTATTTTGTTTTGGCTAAAACAAACAAACAAACAAACAAATACAAAACCCCCTGCTTTTTGATTCTTTGGCTTTTAAGCTAGTCCCATTAGACACAGTCTAAAAGATAACAGAAATCGTGACCTTCCTTCTCTCCCACCTCCTTAGGCCTGGGTGGCAGCAGTTTTCTGTGTCAGCTGTGTGTCACCACAGCATGATCTGAACAGTAATTAACTACTTTAGAAGTTAATCCAGCATATACTTTGAAGCAGAAGCAATTCCATTCCTAATAGTTGCTTGGCAGATTGATTCTTACTTCTGGCTCTTGAAACTGTATGTAGTAATTGCCCCAGAATTTAAAAAATCATCTGGGGAATTCCTTCTTCCACATCTAGGGTACAAACAGCTAATGACTTTGACATTTCATATTGTGTGTGTGTGTGTGTGTGTGTGTGTGTGTGTGTGTGTGTGTGTTATGGAGGAAGGGGTTGTGCTGCTTTCTGAACAGTGTCTTGAAAATCACTGTAAAGACCTGAACAACCCTTATTTGACCAGACTGTAAAACTGAGTTTCGAAACTAGTAAATCGATAACGTGTAGAGAGAACTCTTTACGAGGCAGGTCTCAAGAGTGGATGCTCATGGGGCGCCTGGGTGGCTCAGTCGTTAAGCGTCTGCCTTCAGCTCAGGACGTGATCCCAGAGTTCTGGGATCGAGCCCCACATCGGGCTCCTCCGCTATGAGCCTTCTTCTTCCTCTCCCACTCCCCCGCTTGTGTTCCCTCTCTCGCTGTCTCTCTCTCTCTGTCAAATAAATAAATAAAATCTTTAAAAAAAAAAAAAGAGTGGATGCTCATGCACTTGGATACTCTGGTTACAGAGTCGCCTGCTTTCATGTTGGTTTTGGTGGTGCTGTTACTGTTTGTAAACCGGTGTTGTGACTGTCTTCAGAGCAACAACTCAGTTTGCAAACTAACCACTCGTTTTCTTGATCGAAAGATCTTACTTTAACACTGTTCTCATATGCCTTCATTTTATGCCTATGTCGATTTGATCATTAGACTATGTTCCGCACGCTACCCTTCCTAAACTTGCCAAATTCCTTGTGAGTGCGTCAGACCGTCTTCCAATTTCCAATTGCTTCCATCTTCCCCAACATTATAGTCTCATGCAGCACTTGACATACAAGAAAGACCTCCCTGAACAGGCTATGAATTAACTATCATGATGGTTGTGTTTAGTTTATATTAGTCATTTATACTCTGTCCCTCTTCAAAAACTAAATGTGGGATAAAATTAGAGATGGTTCAGTTGGGGTCTTTAGCTGTTTTCGGTTATTCATCAATCAATGTAAATCCTTGAACTCAAATAGACTTCAATATCTTAATGGTTTGAAATTCTAAAAGTAATTGAACTTATAAACCAGGGATAAATCTCCAGTTTGGGGGTAACTAAAGGAATCTGTAAAAAAAAAAAAAAAAAAAAGATTTAATGGTAAAAAGAAAACAGGAAACTTAGGCCTTGCTCTCAAATTGGTTGAAGTTTGGTTGGAGATCAGACTAATGTGCATGAGACAAGAAGTACAGTTGAGGCATTTGACTACTGAGTCGTAAAGGTGCTCTGTAAGTTATGGGGGGCGTGACCCCTGAGGATTGGTTAATGATTAAAGGCTTCAGGGATGAGGTAAATTGAGTGAAGTATTAAAGGAAAACAAGGTTTGGAAAGGCAGAGGGAGAAGAGCAGGCATTCCGAGTGAGGCGCTGACAAGGGCAAATGCATGGAGAGAGAAAAACCAGCGTGGTCAATGAGGTGGTCAGCCCGTCTATGACAGGGGTTTGGAATACGGTGGCAATTATGTAAGTGTGATGGGTAGGCGTCCAAATATGGTGGGGCTTTAAAGCTACACTGAGAAGCTTGTGGTTCATGTGACAGAAAATAAGGGGCCACGGAAGGATTTTGACCTAGGGAGTGACATTATAAAACAGTGTTTTCAGATTGTATTTCTGGAGTGATACAGAGGATGAAGCCAGACTAGGAACCAGGCAGCTGAGTTGGCTTGCCTTAAGGAAAACAGGACGTTCTGACTACAGTGAAGGCTGTGGGGACAGAGACAAGAGAGAAGTCAAAAGAAATTTCAACCCGTCTCTGTGTCCGGCTAGATGTGGGATAAGGATGGAGTAAGTCAAGGGTACATTTATTTGAAGGTGGGTGAAGGTTGGGGTGGGGGGTTTCAATGACAGAACCAGGGAAACCAGAGGAGGAAGTGTCTTTGAATGTGTAGAATTTGAAATGACAGTGAGCCGTGTAAGGAGGGGACCCTGTAGGAGGTTGATTTGAGGAAATAATGAAACTTTGTTTCAAAACCTGAATCTAAGTCATTTAACTGCACTAACAAGGAGAGTAGTGCCTGACTCACACGGCTGTGGAACTGATTAGCTGTAGTAAGAATGTGAAAGTGTTTTGCAAAGTGCTATCCAAATGTATGCCTTCAGCAGCTTACCGGGCGAGCAACCTCTCCCCGGCGGCGTCTGAGGCTGAAGAGGATGTAAAGCTTCTGCTCATCAATTTCACTCTGGTATGTTTGAGATCTATCACTTCTGGTGACAGAGAGACTGGTTGGGAGGCCTTTGCAGTGAAACAGGTAAGAGGTGAGAAGGATCTGGCCGAGGATAGTGACAGGGCAGGTAGAATTCGGGAGACTTGCACGCTTTTCAGGAAGAAGAATTGATTGGTTGTGGGAAATGAGTAAGAGGAAGGATCCTGGGATGACATCCAGGCTTCTGGTACGGAGTATTGATAGACTGTGGTTTAAATCACTGAGAAAGAAAAGGTGGGAGGAGGAGCAAACTTGATCAGGGAGGAATCCACGAATTTAGTTTGCACACTGCGGTAGGCAGAATCCTGCCCCACCCAAGGAAGGCCACATCCTAATTCTCAGAACCTGTGATCATGTTTATGGAAAAGGGACTTTGCAGATGAGATTAAAGATTTTGAGATGAGATTATCCTAGACTGTCTGGGTGGGCCCAGTGTCCTGAGTGAAAGAGAGAGGCAAGGAGAGTGAGAGTCGGGGGGGGGTGGGGATGTGACAAGGATGCACCGTTGCTGGCTTTAAAGAGGGAGAGGCTGCAAGCCAAGGAATGTGGCTGGCCTCTACAGGCTGCAAAAGGTAAGAAATGGATTCTGACCTAGAACTCCCCAAACGAACACAGTCTTGCTAAAACCTTGATGTTAGCCAAGGGAAGCCTGTGTTGGGCTCCAGACCTTCAGAACTGCAAAATAATACATTCTGTGGTTTTAAGGCACTAAGTTTGTAGAAGTGTTTTACAGCAGCAATGGGGAGCTAATATCAACACAGGTGAGGTATGTAGGAGTCATCCAAGCAGAGATCGAGGATAGTTTTACATAGAGGTCTGGGATGGAATTACAGATTCGTCTATAATTGGTCATTAGCACATGTCATATATATGTATATTTTAACATCTCTGAAATCAGGATGTGTCTTATAATTGATAATATCTTATAATTGTTGTTGTCAGGCAACAGATGTGTTGTCTGTGCATGTCCAGGTGGCCAGACTAGACAAATGTCACCTCTGGACATTTCAGTCAACAAAACACAAAGACTATTTGAGAAAAGTATGTGAGTCCTGTTGTTGTCTGAACACATTCTGTAAATAAATTTTGGTAAGATCAAGAAAGAGCCCACCTCAACATTTTCAGTATGGGCGTCAATGACTTTGAAGAAATTCTTTGAGACATTAATAATTCTTTTAAGTAATGCCAATTTATCAATATTCATGACAGAACAAGAGCTAGCACTGTGATGGAAAAACAAACATAAAGACAAATATGAGTCAAAAAGTAGCTCTGAGGAGTTGGATTCTGAAAAATCTTAAATAATACATTAATCAATATACTGTGCTTATATTTCCTTTTTATACATGTACAAAAGTCTAAAAGAACTTTTCAAAAGTTATGAAATGAAAATTTTAAGTGATAAGAAAGCATCCTGTCAACCTAATTAACACATGCTTTACTTCTGTCATTCGCAAAAGAATGGTGAACCTTACGATTGAATGGCCTCTTAAACTTGACAGTCTTTATAGCCAAAGAGTTGGGTGAAATGATTCAGAAACTACAGAATAAAAAGGGCAGAAGATTGATGGAAAAAATTTCAGAAATATTAGTAACAAATAATTTGACAATATGTATCTAGAGCCATAAAAATATTTATACTTCTTAATCCCATTTTGGGTAATTCATCCCAAGAAAGTCATCTAAAAGAATAAAAAAATAATTAGACAATGGAAGGTTACTTCCACAAGGCACTGGCACTGATGACAATATCAGAAGCTAGCCTATGACCCTGAGTCCCAGCCTTCTGAAACCGGCAGGTACACCATGCTTCATGCCAAACAAGAAACACAGTTCACAGTTATTCAGAATATAGTAGTAGCTTTGGTGAGTCGTAACTTGTGTACTGGTAACCTTTTCCCCTTTACAAAAGCGTAGACAGAGCATCTTGACTTCTCTGTATAATCTCACGTTTATACTTACCCAGACATGGGAGATAATTGGATCAGTTTGAGCCCATCCAATATGGTGCCACGCTATTGGGCAGTCTCTTACGAAGCCACTTCCTGGGCCTCTCTGAGATCCAGCCTAAATACGTCTGTCTCCAGCCCGGGCACAGATCCCCCAGCCCACTAGTACCTACAGTATGAAACTTTATGAGGAAAGAACTGTCTGTGGCTACTTTCCTCAAAGGCGGCCTATGACCATGGCAGGCACTTAGAATCTCATGGACTCTCTAGAACTACACAGTTTAGGAGGCGGGAAGAGGTATGATTTTGTTGCAGAAAAAAGAGATCATCTAAATATCCAAAAACAGTGAAGTAGATCATTTCATTATTTAGCACATTCACTCAATAGAATTTTATTCACATTTTGGACATGACAATTATGAATAAAAAGAATAACAAGTAGCAACATGGAAAAAAGAGAAACACAATACTGAACATAACTACTAGTGAAGCTTCATAAAAATATATATTTATATTGGACATGATCATAGTTGTGTACGGAATGGGATTTATGAGTGACTATTTTCTCTATAATTTGAATTTTGTGAGGCATTATTATGTTATTTTATAATCATAATAGAAGTAGGAGAAAACATGATTTGAACAACTGTAGTTTATGAAATAAAGTCATCAATCCAACTTCATAAAAGATACATAATCTGGAGTTGCAAACTACTAAAATATGAAATAATTAATAGAAACTTTATGACAAGGTCTGATCTGAGTAAATAATGATTTTAAGTGGACTCATAAAGCCCCAGAGAGAATAATCCATTTACTTTCATGTTCTTTCATTAGAAGTAAATTTGTTACCAATACAGTGCTTCTTGCAAAATCCAAAATAGAGGGGCGCCTGGTTGGCTCAGTTGGTTAAGCATCTGCCTTCAGCTCAGGTCATGATCCCAAGGCCCTGGGATGGAGTCAGCGGGGAGGAGCCTGCTTCCCCCTCTCCCTTTACCTGCCATGCCCCCTGCTTGTGCACGTTCTCTCTGGCAAATAAAATCTTTTTAAAAAAAATCCAAAATAGATTTTTATGTAACTTCTACTTAATAACATTCTTGACATCTTCAAATATCTCAAAGGATTTTCACATATAATAAGCTTTTCTACCCTAACAACTGGGTAGTAATGATCGGTGCCATCTTTTGGTGGAAGAATTGATAAAGCCCTGTCCAAGATAACCACTGCCCAAATATTCAAGTGAAAAATAGAGTTAGCCTTTTGACTGCTTAATTGATAACAACTGCCCTGCATTCTATACTCATCGAGCATTGCTGAATAGTAATTTTCCAGCTACATGAAATTCGTGTCTTTAGCTATCAAGGACCCCCACTCCTACATTGAGAATTATTCTCTTCATTAATGCATCAAAATTTTCTCTACCTTCTTAAACATATGTTGAACATAATTTAGCCTTTCAAAATGGAGGGTTCTAGTTATTAAAATGAATTATCAACAATTATATACTAACTTCTTTGCAGTGATGACTTCTTAGATTATTTAAATTTATGATAATTTTTATGGAAAAATGGCCTCAGATATATTTTTACCTTTTGCATTCCTGAATAATTATTCCTGAACATATATATATGTGTGTGTGTGTGTGTGTGTGTGTGTGTGTGTGTGTATACACATAGACATTCACACACGCGGGCATGCACACACACACATACACAAATTCCAGCCTGGCAAGCCTACCTACTTTCTTACTGCCCCTTCTTTTTTTTTCTTTTATTTTTTTTTTAAGATTTCATTTATTTATTCATTTGTGAGAGAGCAAGCGAGCAGGGGGAAGAGCAGAAGAAGAGAGACAAGCAGACTCTCCAGAGAGCACAGAGCCTGATGCAGGGGTCAACACAGAGCCCATGAAGGGCGATCCCATGACCCTGAGATCATGACCTGAGCCTAAATCAAGAGTCTGATGCTCAACCGCTCAACTGACTGAGCCACCCAGGCACCCCCTTGCTGCCCCTTCTTAATTTCTACTTCTAATTTGCCTTGGACATAAAAACTAGTAAGCAAGTTTATTAAAAGTGTATGTAGAACAAGAGTTTAAAAGTTTGATTTGGGTACTTTAATATATATGTAACATTATAAGCATTGGTATGCAGTTATTTAGAGCTGTTTTATGGCGAGATGAGATTGCTGGAAAAAGAAGCCCCAATTAAGCGCAGGTTGAGAAATAGCCATGTGCCAGGGACCTTGTATTTTATGCCTCACTCCTTGACTTCTAGAAGATTCCCCCCATTTTATCTGGAAGTACGCCACCTCCATCTATGTGGTTATAATGGGAAAAGCCATGGTCAGGAGCTATGATCCCCTCTCCGCATAAATGTTTGGCACAGGAGTAGACAAATGATTGAAGACTAGCCATTCATTTTCTTCTCTGGGCATTTGAAATCAGAAGGAAAGGAGGGAGAAAAGGAGAAAGATCAGTCTCTCTCCAGTGGACAGACCTATCAAATGAAAATTCTGAGAACTGGTAAAGGTCATAATCTCCATCCCATGAACACAAAGGCAGAGAAGGCAGTAAGAGAGGATGAAGCCGATGCACGGAGAAAAGAACGGTAGGAGAGGATGGACAGCTTCTAAGAGCCTGGTTCTAGTGCCTTCCTGAGGCCCAGCTAAATCTTTGTCCTTGAGTTCCATGTATCCTAGGGGAGGACTTTCAAAATACTTAACAGTGGCACAGCAAAGAGAAATCAGGTCAGGGTCAAATGGCTGCTACATAGTCCTGGAAGTCTGCTGCCCTTCTAGGCATTACCCCTTTTTGTGATGGAGCACAGAATCCTGAGAAATCCCCAGAAGACAAGCTGGGCTGGCTGAGGCATGGGGAGGCCTCTGGGGGGTCTCAGAGCAACAGGAACAGAGCATTTTACTTTTTTTTTTTTTAAGGAAGGAAGAACCCCCCCCTTTTTTTTAAAGATTCTATTTATTTATTTGAGAGAGAGACAGAACATACAAGCAAGGCAGGTGGAGGTGCAGAGGGAGAGGGAGAAGCAGACTCCCCACTGAGTAGGGAGCCCGACGCAGGGCTCAATCCCAGGACCCTGAGATCATGACCTGAGCCGAAGGCAGGTGCTTAACCAACTGAGCCACCCAGGTGCCCCAGAAACAGAACACATAAATAACCAGCATCACCATATAAGTGCAACCAACTGACTATCAGCCCTGTCTGTGTCCTTATAAAAAATGTTGCTTTTTCATTTCAGCTAGTTTGAGTGATTTCTGTTATTCACAACTGTAAATCTAAAAAAATTATGATTGGTCCTGTGTCATGGTTTGCTGCTATTTTGCTGACTGAATTTAATGGTGACTTCATAAAGCCTTAGGGGCTGGAACAAACTTTGAGGTACTTTTTTCCAGTTTCCCACTCAAATTTACTTTTTATCCAAATAATTCATCACAAGGAAGAAAAAAAATCTGTGCCTTTTAATTTAATCAAAGTACAAGGAACAAACCCACTGATTAATTTTGTTCATATTATAATGTAATACATGGTCATTGCAGAAAATTGTTTTAAATCTAGATTTAAAAACACTCTTCTCCAATCATTACTTTAAAAAATCACGGTTAACACTTTTATTTGTATATATCCTTATTTTACACATTTATAGAATTCTTGCTTTTCTCAAGAATAGTTTTACATGGCAACCATCTCTTACTTAATATATTATGCCCTTTCTTTCCACAAAGCCCAGATTTTAAAAACCACTTGTCCCGTATTTCATTTCTTGGTGTTTAGGCATTGGTGGAAGGGAGGAGGACAGATCTTCAGAGTTCTTTGAGGTACAAGGTTTATGTAGCTCTTTGCTCCTTGCTCACAGTGCAGATCTCAGGAGAACAGGGTTGACCTTATTTCCAGGCAGAATTATTCATGTCACTACTTTTACTTTGGAAGCTGCTTAGCGAGTCATGTCTGACTGTATGAGAAGGGACGAATTTACACATTCAGCAGCGGGTGCACTGAAGTCAACGAAGTCCATTATTTAATCGCCAGTATTAGCTTCCGAATTGCAAAATGGGAGGAAGACAAATGAGTTATGAAACCTCATATATCACTTAGCTTCCTTACCTTTATCCATTTGGAAGTAAAGTCTTTTCAAGTAAGAAAAGCTGTTTGCATTTAACCACTTAGACGTATATCTAGAGTATTTTTAAGCTGATGCAAATTGTTGGTGTTAAAGAAGATCCACCAGCCCAAGTGAAGTGGCTGGCCACTGCATGGGGACAAATCACCCACAATGCAGCAGAAATGGAGAGACCTGAGAACTCGAATGGCCACAGAGGACTTGCCAGAGATGCTGGAAATAAAGAGCAGCCATTAAGCTATATGAGGCTGGGCAGATCTGTGCTCCTAGAAGCCCGATAAAAGGAAAGAAGAAAAACTACTGCCATTTCAGTCTGCATGGATAACGGTGCGATGTTAAAAAAAAAATGTAGTGATTCACCTGAACTCCACATTCATTGTCATCCGTCTGGATCAGGTGCTCAGTTCTGCAAACCACTTTCGAAGAGGGAGATTGGCAAATTAGAGTATGTCCCACGGTAAACCAAGCCAGAGGGAAAAAAGGCACATAAGGAGGTTCTAAGGTAACAGGTACCGTTCCTTTGGAGAGAAGAAGACTGAAAGAGAGGACGTCACTCTCTTTATAAACTTGAAAGTACCTAAATGTCTATCGCAAGGAAAATATTTATTATGGCATGTCTGTATGAGAGGACACTATACAGCCATTAAGAATCTCATATTCAAAAAACGAAGAGACAAAAGTGAGAGTATAAAACAAATTTGCTTAAAAATAAAATGTTTCTTCCTTAATGTTTCTGAACTTTCTACAATAAAAATATTACATCTGTATTCATATTAAAAGCAGCAAATATATAGACAAAGAGAGAGAAAGAGAAAACAAAAGTCTGGCATGGTGAGGTGGAGGGGGACGTGTGAGTGAGTGAGTGAGTGTACAGGAGAGAGATTAGTGTTTTTTTTCTCTCTCTTCATTTTTATTTTAAATTATAAAAATAATGCATGAACACTTACTGGAAATAATTAGAGAATAATTTCAATCCTTCAACAAATGTTTATTGAGCTTCTATTAAGTACTTTTACTCTTCATGGTTCTAAAGGACAGAACGAGTAGCAGTGGGTAGAAGGGACCTGGGAGCAGAAGGTGGCTCAGTATAAAAAAAGAAATAGCACAGGGGCGCCTGGGTGGCACAGCGGTTAAGCGTCTGCCTTCGGCTCAGGGCGTGATCCCGGCGATCTGGGATCGAGCCCCACATCAGGCTCTTCTGCTATGAGCCTGCTTCTTCCTCTCCCACTCCCCCTGCTTGTGTTCCCTCTCTCGCTGGCTGTCTCTATCTCTGTCAAATAAATAAAATCTTAAAAAAAAAAAAAAAAGAAATAGTACAACTGCCAACAGAATGGGCTGCTCTACACAGTGAAGAACTTCCACGTCACTACTAAGGGGATTCTTAGACTGAACAATGAGATACAGGGCTTCCAAGATCTCTTCTGATTCTGAGGATATATTACTTTCTACGTAAACGTTAAGGATCACCATTCAGCCAACATATGATTTTGGGCAACTCAATTCCCTTCTGATAGTCCTTTCTAAAATAGGAGAAATAATACCGACTTAGACCAACGTAAATTTGACGGATAAGACTTACAGAATGTTTCTGCAGTACTCAGATCATGTTTAGTAGATAAATGAAGTTATTTGTTGTAAATGATCTAACGCAATAATCAGGGCTACAGCATCATCTATACTATTAGAATCTTTAATGAATGTCTTAAACTCAAGCCAGGATTGCAAATCCTTACTTTAAAAAAAACCTCTGGTTCTATATCAGGCTCATTGTTCATCTATTATTTCCACACTGTCACAATACAGTTATGTCACAATGTGACCTCCTTCACAGGGGCACGCTCATACCACAGTGATTCAGAAAACATCATTTTGGAGATTGGAGCATGTTTAAAAAGGAAAAGGAAAAAGAGAATTGTAAAAGCAAATTAATGCCACAATGAGCTACCACTTCCTACCCACTAGGATGACTGTAACCAAAAAGACACAGTAAGAAATGTTGGTGAGGAGATGGGGAAACTGGAAGCCTTACACAGCACTGGTGGGGAGGAAATATGGTGCGACCGCTCTGCAAACGAGTTTGGCAGGCCCTCAAATGTTCAGTGGCGAGTTATCACATGGCCCAACAATCCTATGCCCAGGTAGTAACCCAAGGGAAATGGAAACTACGTCCACACAACAACACGTATTCAAACACCCACAGCAGCATGATTCATATAGCTCAAAAGTAGAAAGCATTTAAATACCCATCAACTGATACATAAACAAAAATATGGAACTCATAAAATGGAATATCATTCAGCAACCAAACGGAACAGATATCGACAGGTACCACAGTGTTAGACGAACCTTGAAAACATGATGCTGATCTAAAGAAGCCAGTCACATAAGACCACATATTGCCTGATTCCATTCATACGACAGGTTCAGCAAAGGCATAGAAAGATTAATGGCTGTCTAGGACTGGCGGAGGGGACACAACAGTGACTGCTAGGGGGCACCGGGTTTCTTTTGGGGGTTAGGAAATGTTCTCAAATTAACTGTGCTGATTACACAACTCTGAATCTATTAAAACATTGCATGTACACTGTACACGGGCATATTTCAATAATGCCATTTTGAAAAAAGAAAAAAAATTATAGTTTTACAAATTCATTTCAGCTTCCTAAGTTTCTCTGGCGGGTAGCAGGCCTGCTGTAATATTTCCTGGATATAGTTTCATAACCAAGACACCGCTACAGAAACAGTGCATGTCTTCCAGTACAATGTTCCGCTGTGAGTCAGAACTTTAAAACAAAGGCCAGGAGGTAGAACAAGCTAGCAAACCAAATTTAGACCTTGTGAAAAACACTGCAAATGTAAAATATTAGCGCTAGGACCTCGTGACCTCGTTGGACCCAGTTAGAATTACTGTAGGGCAGGGCTTCCCTGCGTGGATCAAAATCTAACCAGATAACAAAGCAGGTGTCCCAATGTTTCAAAGTGTGCAAGTGAAAAGCCGGTCCCTGACTGGAGTCAAAGCCGTCGAAAGATCAGAAAGGGATGCAAGAGTACTTTTTAAATTACCAAAAAGGAAAGAGGGAAAGAAGCAAAACACCACACATGAAGATATTCACCAAAGAACAGGGGGTAGTGGCTGAAAAACATCTTTTCTTTTTTTCTTGCTTGCCTTGTCTTTCTAACCAGATTGAAAAATCCCAAGGACACGGCCCTGGTGCGCTCCTTCTGAGCCCCTCCATGGCACTGACACAGTAACCTGCCACAAGGAATTACAGTGACCTAAGTCCCTATACTGCCCAGCTTCTGCCCAGCCTCACCTCACCTCCTTCCGCACCTGCTCCCCACACACGGGTTCCTCCCACTCTCAGATCTCAGGCTCTCGTCCACCTTAGGCCTCTGACCATGATGGTCCTATGCCCGAATGCTCTTCCGTGTTCTTTTCGTGGTTCCCTTTTCTTCATTTTCAGGCCTCTTCTCAAATGTTACCTCCTCAGAGAGGCCCTCCCTCACCACCCCATATAAAGCAAATCAGTTCCCATGAGAGTCAGTCATCTCATCCAATGTGTTTGCTTTGTGGAACTTATCACAAAGTCTTTTTAACAACATTCCATAAATACTCAGTCCCTAGTTTTAGATGCTGGGGATACAGCAGTAGACAAAACAAGTGGTAGTTAAATTTGTATTTATTGTTTCTCACATATTCTTTGTCTTCCCTATCATACCATAATCTCTTTGTAAGCGGGGACTGGCTAAAGGGAGGCGGCATGATGCAGAGGTCAAGAGCAGTAGCTCCAGAACGAGGATAGAATCCTGGATCTGCCACCTAACCAAGTTATTTAATCACTGACGCTGTTTCCCCATCTGGCATAATAACAGTACCTTATTTGGGGGGCTAATACAAGGACTAACTAAATAGTATGGTGTAGTCACTTAGAAAAATACTTAGCATATAGTAAACCCTATAAAAATGTTTATTAGAGATATGTTTTTGGATGATTGGGCCAATCCAGTACCTGACAAATAGCTAGTTTTAGCTGAACGGATTAATAACTGTGGTGCCTGTGGCTAAACTTATATTTTAACTGGGTCAAACTTAAGAGAAAGCGGATAAGCAAGAGTAAAATGCTCTTCGTCATCTCTGAGTTCCTTGTTGGAAAAAATTCTTTGGTCTTAGAATGTAACATCCTTGGTCAAGTCCAAGCCAGAGGCAGGATTCTCTTTGGAATCTGCTAGAAATATTGTGGCTGATTTCTACAATAAAAGGTTCTGGGACTTTCCGGGAAGGAACGGCTGTCAGAATTCCACTTAGTCGATAGTCTTGCGTCCACTGTCACATGAAAGAGACCATCTGTCTCTGGGTGGGGCTGGTGGAGGAATCATAGAGATACCTCTATACTCGTCGTCTACTTCTCCTATCCTGTTCTCATCATGCATACCCACAATTCCTAATTTGATTTTCTCTTTTTAGCTGCTATAAAACCAAAATAGATTTGTGAAGAGGCTAACTCCTAACCATTCCCAATAACTCCTCCTGGTAAAACTTAGCCACCACATGGATAAGTGCAGCGCATCAGCACCTGAATATTCTCTACGTACAAACTTCCAGGAAAGATAGACTCAAATGGAAGAAGGATGGCTGTAGTCATCAAAGCCATTGGAGCTGCTAAGTATTTACCAAGAGCCTATCAAATTCTGGCATTTCTTAAAGTGTTAATGGGGAAGACCAAAAATATAGAAAAGCAAAATATTTTGTCATAGATTTGCCTTCAAGAAGTCCACAGTCTACTTAGATCAAAACTTCCATACATCAAAATGGGAAAAACTTTATAAAGGAGTACCAACATATGGGAGGCAGAATAATGGGCAATGCCCCCCAAAATGTCCAGATCCTAATTCCAGGACCTGTGACTATGTTAGGTTACATGGCAAAGGGGATTTACAGTTGCAGATGTAATTAAATTGCTAATCAACTGTCCTTAAAATAGGGAGATTATTCTAGATTATTAAGGTGGGTTGGCTGTAATCACAAAGGTACTTGAAAGGGAAGAGGGAGGCAGAGAGTGTTGGGATGACAGAAGCAGGCTCACACAGATGCTGTGTTGCTGTCTTTGAAATGAAGGAAAGGAGCCATGAGCCATGGAATGCAGGTAGCCTCTAGAAGCTGGAAAAAGTCGAAACAGATTCTCCCCTAGAGCTTCCAGGAGGAACAAAATCTCACCAACATCTTGATTTTAGCTCCAATGAGATCTCTGCTGGAATTCTAGCCTATAGAACTGCAACATAATAAATGTGCGTTGTTTTCAGCCACTAGGTTTATGATAATTTGTTACAGCAGCTAGAAAACTAATACAACATATAATAAAACTCCAAGTATTATCAGAAAATAAGTTAGGAAGGGGAGATACAACAATGTTGACTAAAGCTATCAGGAAAAGTGACTGTGAGTGTGCAGGATTTCAGATTGCTTTTTTCGTAGTTTATAGGATGAATGTAAAAAGCAAAAGCTGAGAATGGATATATGCTAAATCTACAAAATCAAAAAGGGAGTGTGGATTTGTTTACTGAATCCCAACTTACCAGAACCAGGAAGTGCCTCCCTGAATCTTGAAAAAAAGTAGCTTTAGGATAGATGGAGGGATGGACAAACGGGTGGATGGATAGGCTGGGATGATGGGGGGAGGACAGAGAGACAGAGAAAGAGAGAAAAGGAAACCGTTGCTTTACGCAATGTGAGACCCTTTTATCCTTAGAGGCTGAAAATATAAAAAGCTGTAAAATTTTCAGATAAGCTCAGGGATGCCAGGTCCAGAATGAGGTCAGGGAAAACAAGATGTTTGGGGTGTAGGTTGAGCCTCTGTCATATGGAAAATTTGCTTTTCCCCAGCCTGACTTAACAAAATTCTGTCCCAGACAGACCTAGCTTCTAGCGACTTAGAGCCGACGCAGCATGGCAATTTCTGTTTCGGATCCCTGGAGTGGGGCTTCCTTGGAGAATAACAAAGCTGACTTAACTGTTCCTCTCCCTCCACACTATAATGTGTACGTGTTTCTGGTCTAAATAGCAAACAGGGGAGCGCATGGGTGGCTCAGTGGGTTAAGCATCTGCCTTGGGCTCAGGTCATGATCCCAGTGTCCTGGGATCGAGCCCCACATTAGGCTCCCTGCTCAGCGGGGAGCCCCTCTCCCTCTCCCTCTGCCCCTCCCCCCTGCTTGTGCACGCAGTGTTCTCTCTCGCTTTCTCTTTCTGTCAAATAAATAAATAAAATCTTAAAAATAAATTTAAAAAATAAACACAGTAAACAGGAAAGGTCCTCATGTGCTCTTTGAGGGAGGAAAGTGGAAGCCGGCATCTTGAGCAGCTGAGAGCCTCTGTGCTCACTGGGGGCATCAGTCACACCACTGTTCTCTTGCTGCACAGACGTGGGATTACTCCCCTCCCACGGGGATTCTTCTCCTCTCAGACGCTCAT